>NC_057797.1:410353064-410359923 GCF_018294505.1 Triticum aestivum | reverse complement strand
GGAAAGGGGAGTCCTACTCCCACTAGGAGGAGGACTCCCCCCTCCTTGGCGCGCCCCTAGGGCCGGCCGGCCTTCCCCCTTGCTCCTTTATATACGGGGGCAGGGGGGCACCCTAGAGACACACAAGTTGATCTACGGATCGTTCCTTAGCCGTGTGTGGTGCCCCCCTCCACCATATTCCACCTCGGTCATATCGTCGCAGAGTTTAGGCGAAGCCCTGCGCCGGTAGAACATCATCATCGTCACCACACCGTCGTGCTGACGGAACTCATCCCCGACACCCTGCTGGATTGGAGTCCGGGGAATGTCATCGAGCTGAACGTGTGCTGAACACGGAGGTGCCGTACGTTCGTTGCTTGGATCGGTCGGATCATGAAGACGTACGACTACATCAACCATGTTGTCATAACGCTTCCGCTTTCAGTCTACGAGGGTACGTGGACACACTCTCCCCACTCGTTACTATGCATCACCATGATCTTGCGTGTGCGTAGGAAATTTTTTGAAATTACTACGTTCCCCAACAGTGGCATCCGAGCCTAGGTTTTATGCGTTGATGTTATATGCACGAGTAGAACACAAGTGAGTTGTGGGCGATACAAGTCATACTGCTTACCAGCATGTCATACTTTGGTTCGGCGGTATTGTTGGATGAAGCGGCCCGGACCGACATTACGCGTACGCTTACGCGAGACTGGTTCTACCGACGTGCTTTGCACACAGGTGGCTGGCGGGTGTCAGTTTCTCCAACTTTAGTTGAACCGAGTGCGGCTACGCCCGGTCCTTGCGAAGGTTAAAACAACACTAACTTGACGAACTATCGTTGTGGTTTTGATGCGTAGGTAAGAACGGTTCTTGCTAAGCCCGTAGCAGCCACGTAAAATTTGCAACAACAAAGTAGAGGACGTCTAACTTGTTTTTGCAGGGCATGTTGTGATGTGATATGGTCAAGACGTGATGCTATATTTTTATTGTATGAGATGATCATGTTTTGTAACCGAAGTTATCGGCAACTGGCAGGAGCCATATGGTTGTCGCTTTATTGTATGAAATGCAAATGCCCTGTAATTGCTTTACTTTATCACTAAGCGGTAGCGATAGTCGTAGAAGCAATAGACGGCGTAAACGACAACGATGCTACGATGGAGATCAAGGTGTCGCGCCGGTGACGATGGTAATCATGACGGTGCTGCGGAGATGGAGATCACAAGCACAAGATGATGATGGCCATATCATATCACTTATATTGATTGCATGTGATGTTTATCTTTTATGCATCTTATCTTGCTTTGATTGACGGTAGCATTTTAAGATGATCTCTCACTAATTATCAAGAAGTGTTCTCCCTGAGTATGCACCGTTGCCAAAGTTCGTCGTGCCCAGACACCACGTGATGATCGGGTGTGATAAGCTCTACGTCCATCTACAACGGGTGCAAGCCAGTTTTGCACACGCAGAATACTCAGGTTAAACTTGACGAGCCTAGCATATGCAGATATGGCCTCGGAACACGGAGACCGAAAGGTCGATCGTGAATCATATAGTAGATATGATCAACATAATGATGTTCACCATTGAAAACTACTGCATCTCACGTGATGATCGGTTATGGTTTAGTTGATTTGGATCACGTGATCACTTAGATGACTAGAGAGATGTCTATCTAAGTGGGAGTTCTTAAGTGATATGATTAATTGAACTTAAATTTATCATGAACTTAGTACCTGATAGTATTTTTGCTTATCTATGTTTGTAGATAGATGGCTCGCGTTGTTGTTCCGTTGAATTTTAATGTGTTCCTTGAGAAAGAGAAGTTGAAAGATGATGGTAGCAATTACACGGACTGGATCCGTAACTTGAGGATTATCCTCATTGCTGCAGAGAAGAATTACGTCCTGGAAGCACTGCTGGGTGCCAGGCCTGCTGCAGGAGCAATGCCAGATGTTGTGAACGTTTGGCAAAGCAAAGCTGATGACTACTCTATAGTTCAGTGTGCCATGCTTTACGGCTTAGAACCGGGTCTTCAACGACGTTTTGAACGTCATGGAGCATATGAGATGTTCCAGGAGTTGAAGTTAATATTTCAAGCAAATGCCCGGATTGAGAGATATGAAGTCTCCAATAAGTTCTATAGCTGCAAGATGGAGGAGAATAGTTCTGTCAGTGAGCATATACTCAAAATGTCTGGGTATAATAATCACTTGATTCAACTGGGAGTTAATCTTCCGGATGATAGCGTCATTGACAGAATTCTCCAATCACTGCCACCAAGCTACAAGAGCTTCGTGATGAACTATAATATGCAAGGGATGAACAAGACAATTCCCGAGCTCTTCGCAATGCTAAAAGTTGCGGAGGTAGAAATCAAGAAGGAGCATCAAGTGTTGATGGTCAACAAGACCACTAGTTTCAAGAAAAAGGGCAAAGGGAAGAAGAAGGGGAACTTCAAGAAGAACAGCAAGCAAGTTGCTGCTCAAGAGAAGAAACCCAAGTCTGGACCTAAGCCTAAAACTGAGTGCTTCTACTGCAAGCAAACTGGTTACTGGAAGCGGAACTGCCCCAAGTATTTGGCAGATAAGAAGGATGGCAAGGTGAACAAAGGTATATGTGATATACATGTTATTGATGTGTACCTTACTAGAGCTCGCAGTAGCACCTGGGTATTTGATACTGGTTCTGTTGCTAATATTTGCAACTCGAAACAGGGACTACAGAATAAGCGAGCACTGGCCAAGGACGAGGTGACGATGCGCGTGGGAAACGGTTCCAAAGTCGATGTGATCGTGGTCAGCACGCTACCTCTACATCTACCTTCGGGATTAGTTTTAGACCTGAATAATTGCTATTTGATGCCAGCGTTGAGCATGAACATTATATCTGGATCTTGTTTGATGCGAGACGGTTATTCATTTAAATCAGAGAATAATGGTTGTTCTATTTATATGAGTAATATCTTTTATGGTCATGCACCCTTGAAGAGTGGTCTATTTTTATTGAATCTCGATAGTAGTGATACACATATTCATAATGTCGAAGCCAAAAGATGCAGAGTAGATAATGATAGTGCAACTTATTTGTGGCACTGCCGTTTAGGTCATATAGGTGTAAAGCGCATGAAGAAACTCCATACTGATGGACTTTTGGAACCACTTGATTATGAATCACTTGGTACTTGCGAACCGTGCCTCATGGGCAAGATGACTAAAACACCGTTCTCCCGTACTATGGAGAGAGCAACAGATTTGTTGGAAATCATACATACAGATGTATGTGGTCCGATGAATGTTGAAGCTCGTGGCGGATATCGTTATTTTCTCACCTTCACAGATGATTTAAGCAGATACGGGTATATCTACTTAATGAAACATAAATCTGAAACATTTGAAAGGTTCAAAGAATTTCAGAGTGAAGTTGAAAATCATCGTAACAAGAAAATAAAGTTTCTACGATCTGATCGTGGAGGAGAATATTTGAGTTACAAGTTTGGTCTACATTTGAAACAATGCGGAATAGTTTCGCAACTCACGCCACCTGGAACACCACAGCGCAATGGTGTGTCCGAACGTCGTAATCGTACTTTACTAGATATGGTGCGATCTATGATGTCTCTTACCAATTTATCGCTATCATTTTGGGGTTATGCTTTGGAGACGGCTGCATTCACGTTAAATAGGGCACCATCAAAATCCATTGAGACGACTCCTTATGAACTATGGTTCGGCGAGAAACCAAAGTTGTCGTTTCTAAAAGTTTGGGGCTGCGATGCTTCTGCGAAAAAACTTCAACCTGATAAGCTCGAACCCAAATCAGAAAAATGTGTCTTCATAGAATACCCAAAGGAGACAGTTGGGTAAACCTTCTATCACAGATCCGAAGGCAAGACATTCGTTGCTAAGAATGGATCCTTTCTAGAGAGAGAGTTTCTCTCGAAAGAAGTGAGTGGGAGGGAAGTAAAACTTGATGAGGTAACTATACCAGCTCCTTTATTGGAAAGTAGTTCATCACAGAAATCGGTTCCTGTGACACCTACACCAATTAGTGAGGAAGTTAATGATGATGATCATGAAACTTCTGATCAAGTTGTTACTGAACTTCGTAGATCAACCAGAGTAAGATCCGCACCAGAGTGGTACGGTAATCCTATTCTGGAAGTCATGATACTAGATCATGGTGAACCTACAAACTATGAAGAAGCGATGGTGAGCCCAAATTCCGCAAAATGGCTTGAAGCCATGAAATCTGAGATGGGATCCATGTATGAGAACAAAGTGTGGACTTTGGTTGACTTGCCCGATGGTCGGCAAGCAATAGAGAATAAATGGATCTTCAAGAAGAAGACTGACGCTGACGGTAATGTTACTCTTTACAAAGCTCGACTTGTTGCAAAAGGTTTTCGACAAGTTCAAGGGGTTGACTACGATGAGACCTTCTCACCCGTAGCGATGCTTAAGTCTGTCCGAATCATGTTAGCGATTGCCGCATTTTATGATTATGAAATATGGCAGATGGATGTCAAAACTGCATTCCTGAATGGATTTCTGGAAGAAGAGTTGTATATGATGCAACCGGAAGGTTTTGTCGATCCTAAGGGAGCTAAAAAAGTGTGCAAGCTCCAGCGATCAATCTATGGTCTGGTGCAAGCCTCTCGGAGTTGGAATAAACGCTTTGATAGTGTGATCAAAGCATATGGTTTTATACAGACTTTTGGAGAAGCCTGTATTTACAAGAAAGTGGTGGGAGCTCTGTAGCATTTCTAATATTATATGTGGACGACATGTTGTTGATTGGAAATGATATAGAATTTCTGGATAGCATAAAAGGATACTTGAATAAAAGTTTTTCAATGAAAGACCTCGGTGAAGCTGCTTACATATTGGGCATCAAGATCTATAGAGATAGATCAAGACGCTTGATTGGACTTTCACAATGCACGTACCTTGATAAAGTGTTGAAAAATTTCAATATGGATCAGGCAAAGAAAGGGTTCTTGCCTGTATTACAAGGTATAAAATTGAGTCAGACTCAATGCCCGACCACTGCAGAAGATAGAGAGAAAATGAAAGGAGCTCCCTATGCTTCAGCCATAGGCTCTATCATGTATGCAATGCTGTGTACCAGACCTGATGTGTGCCTTGCTATTAGTTTAGCAGGGAGGTACCAAAGTAATCCAGGAGTGGATCACTGGACAGCGGTCAAGAATATCCTGAAATACCTGAAAAGGACTAAGGATATGTTTCTCGTTTATGGGGGTGACAAAGAGCTTGTCGTGAAAGGTTACGTCGATGCAAGCTTTGACACTGATCCGGACGATTCTAAATCGCAAACCGGATACGTATTTATTTTAAACGGTGGAGCTGTAAGTTGGTGCAGTTCTAAACAAAGTGTCGTAACGGGATCTACATGTGAAGCGGAGTACATAGCTGCTTCGGAAGCAGCAAATGAAGGAGTCTGGATGAAGGAGTTTATTTCCGATCTAGGTGTCATACCTAGTGCGTCGGGACCAATGAAGATCTTCTGTGACAATACTGGCACAATTGCCTTGGCAAAGGAATCCAGATTTCACAAGAGGACCAAGCACATCAAGAGACGCTTCAATTCCATCCGGGACCAAGTCCAAGTGGGAGACATAGAAATTTGCAAGATACATACGGATCTGAATGTTGCAGACCCGTTGACTAAGCCTCTCTCACGAGCAAAACATGATCAGCACCAAGACTCCATGGGTGTTAGAATCATTACGATGTAATCTAGATTATTGACTCTACTGCAAGTGGGAGACTGAAGGAAATATGCCCTAGAGGCAATAATAAAGTTGTTATTTATTTCCTTATATCATGATAAATGTTTATTATTCATGCTAGAATTGTATTATCCGGAAACATGATACATGTGTGAATACATAGACAAACATAATGTCACTAGTATGCCTCTACTTGAGTAGCTCATTAATCAAAGATGGTTATGTTTCCTAACCATAGACATGTGTTTTCATTTGATTAACGAGATCACATCATTAGGAGAATGATGTGATTGACTTGACCCATTCTGTTAGCCTAGCACTTGATCGTTTAGTATGTTGCTATTGCTTTCTTCATGACTTATGCAAAGTTCCTACAACTATGAGATTATGCAACTCCCGTTTGCCGGAGGAACACTTTGTGTCCTACCAAACGTCACAACGTAACTGGGTGATTATAAAGGTGCTCTACAGGTGTCTCCAAAGGTACATGTTGAGTTGGCGTAATTCGAGATTAGGTTTTGTCACTCCGATTGTCGGAGAGGCATCTCTGGGCCCTCTCTGTAATACACATCACTTAAGCCTTGCAAGCATTGTAACTAATGAGTTAGTTACGAAATGATGTATTACGGAACGAGTAAAGAGACTTGCCGGTAACGAGATTGAACTAGGTATTGGAGACCGACGATCGAATCTCGGGCAAGTAATATACCGATGACAAAGGGAACAATGTATGTTGTTATGCGGTTGACCGATAAAGATCTTCGTAGAATATGTAGGAGCCAATATGAACATCCAGGTTCCACTATTGGTTATTGATCGGAAACAGTTCTAGGTCATGTCTACATAGTTCTCGAACCCGTAGGGTCCGCACGCTTAACGTTACGATGACAATTTTATTATGAGTTTATAAGTTTTGATGTACCGAAGTTTGTTTGGAGTCCCGGATGTGATCACGGACATGACGAGGAGTCTCGAAATGGTCGAGACATAAAAGATTGATATATTGGACGACTATATTCGGACACCGGAAGTGTTCCGGGTGATTTCGGAGAAAACCGGAGTGCCGGAGGGTTAACGGAACCCCCCCCCCCCGGAGAAGTAATGGGCCTTAGTGGGCCT
>NC_057797.1:410348475-410352828 GCF_018294505.1 Triticum aestivum | reverse complement strand
GGCGCGGCCCCCCTTTCCCTCTCCCTCTCCCTCTCTTTCCTTCCCCCTTCCTCCTTCCTACTAGGACTAGGAAAGGGGAGTCCTACTCCCACTAGGAGGAGGACTCCCCCCTCCTTGGCGCGCCCCTAGGGCCGGCCGGCCTCCCCCCTTGCTCCTTTATATACGGGGGCGGGGGGCACCCAAGAGACACACAAGTTGATCTACGGATTGTTCCTTAGCCATGTGCGGTGCCCCCCTCCACCATATTCCACCTCGGTCATATCGTCGCAGAGTTTAGGCAAAGCCCTGTGCCGGTAGAACATCATCATCGTCACCACACCGTCGTGCTGACGGAACTCATCCCCGACACCCTGCTGGATCAGAGTCCGGGGAATGTCATCGAGCTAAACATGTGCTGAACACGGAGGTGCCGTACGTTCGGTGCTTGGATCGGTCGGATCGTGAAGACGTATGACTACATCAACCGCGTTGTCATAACGCTTCTACTTTCGGTCTACGAGGGTACGTGGACACACTCTCCCCACTCGTTGCTATGCATCACCATGATCTTGCGTGTGCGTAGGATTTTTTTTGAAATTACTACGTTCCCCAACAGTCAGCCCATAAAATGTACGTTTTCCATTATAGGCCCGTCTGTGGCCCATTAAAGGCCCGTACAAGACCCATAAATGAGTCGGTGGCCCATGGATCCTACGTGACGTAGAAGGCCCATGGATCCTACGAGACGTAGAAGGCCCATGGATCCTACGAGACGTAGAAGGCCCATGGATCCTACGAGACGTAGAAGGCCCATGGATCCGACGGCCCGTGAAGGCCCATGGTCGGGCGAGTTGGCCCCCGTTTGAACGATATAGCATATTCAAAGAATTATCCTACTCAATACTATCACCTCTAAAAATCATACACTATGCAACAAAGAGATCAAGGCATAGAAAGGTAGAATAATCCTACACTATACAATAAAGAAATTACAGCCGATTATACCCACTGGGTATTATGGTTCGGTACAGGTGATAATAAAGCATACACAAACAACAAATTACATACACTGGGCAAATACAGCTCATACATTGTGAACGCGCATCAACTTAACTCCATTTGAACTATAATCTCTTCAGAAAATAGGATTGGCCGGATTCAGATAGCACAAATTTCAGTATGCAAAATCTCCAATTCCTTAATAGTTACCTCGGTGTCTTGTTTCATTTTTTGACTCCTGCATCTAATACCTGCATGTCCAGTATCAACTTGTTGATTATACGTTGACAATCATGTACACGTTGTCTTGCCACCTCTAGTTGATGCTCGAGAACATTAGCAAATTCTAATTCTAATCCATAATCATTCGGTAATGGCCATGCCGCACTGCTCGCAGATTTTTGTGTTGATGTCACTTCATCCTGAAATGTTTCTGTAAGTACACATGACTAGGGAAAAAATATAGTTACAACAGTGAAGCGAACACGACACTATTTTGTACTACATAGCAAAACAGGACTAACAATAATGTTACACGTCACTTTCACAAAAAACATGTTACACTTCATGAAGCGTAGTCTGTGCAGCCTGCATACAGAAATCCCTCTTAGCTCACCAGAGGAGCATGATGTTGGGGCCCAATCGAAAACACAGACAAGTTACAAATTTAGACAGCACGTTGCGTATAAGTAAGCAAGCAGTTGACCATTCTGTACCTCAACTAAAGTCTTAGGGAGCATAATGAACAGCAGAGGGTTTCATACAAACATACTACATCAGGCAAAACTATGCAATCATTAGCGTAGTATAAACTAGATTGTGAGCCTCATGCAATAATAGTTGGTTAATAGACTTCAAAGCTTCAGGCACACTTCGGCAGAGTAATTAAATGGTAAGGCCTTTAATTATGTCAACTAATAGTGATACAAGTACCGAACATCAGGCATGATTATTTTGGCATCTCATTAAGTGAGGACAAATAAAGCAATTGAAAAGAGAAAATTAACTATGCTTGAAACAAACAAGGAATTGAACTGTTGAGTTGCAAGAGTGACTTACCTTAGCAGGTTGAAGAGGCTCAGCGCAGCTCCTACTTCTCTTGCAAGGCTCCTTCCTAACATCTTGTACTTGGAAATCCTCAATCTTATCTTCATTGCACCCCCTCCGCAAGGTGACACAAACTAGTTACTTGTCTCCTTGGAAGATAAATATGCATACTTTCCAGTCTGTGAACACAAAAGGATGAGATTATAACAAAACAACACCACATAATGAAACATGCTGCATCTCTTGCACTTGCACACAATGAAATGAGCATTTACTATGTCTTCACTATGTAAAAACTAGGCATACCTTCGAACTGGATCTCCAGGTACTCTTGGAGAGCCTATTGTAGTGTACAGCCAAACCTTTATGTCACCTATGAGTTAGACAAGGCCCCACTACAGCAGCTATAGCGACTCGACCTCAGATGGTCAAGTCTCTGTGCTCAGGTGTCATCCCTGGATCAGTAATGCTGACACCACACAGTACTTCGAAGGATTTATAACAGAGTAGCAATCACACACTTATTACATCGATGTCCCAAAAGAGGACTTATTACAATAAATATGGCTTAAGGCCATCTAATAACGATAACAGCGGAAGACTTGGAAGATAAGTGAGTCCATCAACTCCAACGGCATCACTGAGTATAGAACCACGACCTAAAAGCACCTGACTCGTCGTCTGAAAAGTCTGCAACATGAAAGTTGCAGCCCGAAAACGGGTCAACACGTGGAATATGCTGGCAATGTAACACATAGAGAATAATGAATGATAAGCCTACACTATATGCATATATGGCTGGTGGAAAAGCTCTATGGTTATAGTTTTTGCATAAAGCCAATTTTTCCCTACTGCAAAGGAATAAATTTATTTAACTATCATGGTGGTTGTTAAACATTGAGAATGGTTGACAGCATCCTCAATCCCAATTAAAAATAATCATTAACAAACCCAACAATACTATATTAGAGTAACATGTTGAGATTCACATGATATTCAAGTACTAGATACTCAAGATGTCCATAACCGGGGACTTGGCTAATCATGATTAGTTTGTACACTCTGCAGAGGTTTGCGCACTTTTCCCCACAAGACTCGATCGCCTTCGTTTGGTTTCTCGCACTTCATGGTGTTTGAGAAACGGATGACCGAGACATAGCCTTTCAGAAGCGCTAGCACCTTACGATGGGTAGACCCGTACACCTACATCCCCTACATCTGCTAGTCTACCACTATAAGAGTTCGCACGACTTAGTCAACTATGCCAGAGCCCATAATGGCTTGTGGCTGCACACGGAAGTTACTAGCATGAATTATCTTATGATCCCTTTGAGCCTGGGTGGCGGTCCAAAAGAAAAACAGGCAAGTCCTGGAAACCCCAGGTGCCTCAATCCACCCAGATGTGTATTTAAGTTGCCACCTTAGATAAACCACTAATTTACAAACTCACATCTGTCATGGATATCACTCACCCAATCCACGTCTACTAGCATAGCATGGCATAATAAGCAAGCGCAGAAGTAACTCCCAAAGGTTTCATAAGTAAAACAGGTAATAGGTACTACCTCATCTACTTCCCATCCCACAATTTAATTAGATCCAAATCATGCAATGTTTGAGGATTGATCTAATGCAATAAAACTGGGTAGTAGAAAAAAGTATGATCAAGTGTTACTTGCCTTGCTGATGATCCGCGAAACCTAGAGATTCGAAGTAACAAGCGGCGCACTCCGGGTGATCTATCGCAGACAAACAACAAGCATACAATAAGTACTTCATCTAATGCACAGGTAAATCTCGAATAAAAGATCTAACCAGAAAGTTCACTTAAGAACCTTGGTTGCAAAAGAAAACGAACCGAACAAAACAACGGAAAACAAACGACGGAAGAAAACAACTCGGTTCTAGCAAGTTGAAACTAGGTCAAATTTTACAGTAGCAAAACTTTGTTTAAGTTGATCAGTCGGAACGGCGGTTTCGAAACGAAACTCCAGGCGCTTGAATCACCTGATTCCGATAAATGAGCGAGAAGATAAACTAGAACGAAGATCAAATCTGAAATCGCGATCAGAAAATCACGAAATAAATCCGATTAAAAGAAAACGACGAACGGTTAAACGAACGGACGTTCGTTAACCGGGAATAACTGGTGATCATGTTCGTTAAGACGAACGGTCCGGCGAACGCTCGCTAAACAACAAAACCGGAAATAAAAACCGATCTAGGGTTTTTCAAAAAAAACCGAAACATCAAAAAAACCGGAACGGTTTTTTTTCATAAAACTGAACTGGGCGAGGGCGGCGCGACGCGGTGGCTACCTCGACGAGG
>NC_057797.1:410340314-410348192 GCF_018294505.1 Triticum aestivum | reverse complement strand
AGTCGGGCGCTGCGTTTGTTTTTTCATATAAATAACGCGCGCAGAAAAACAAAGAAAATAAAGTCTAAACGAACTCCAAAAATTACAAAGTAAATTTTCCCCGACTCCTAAAAATGAGTCGAACAAAATGAACTTTTACTCGGAGCCTAAATGCAATTTTTGAAAACACGCATTTTTCCCTAAGGCAAATAAACTCCGAGAAAATCCAAAATTTGATGTATTTATTAAATCTTCATTTTTCCTAAATTTTGGGAAAGTCATATTATTCCCTCTCATATTTTTGATATTGGAAAATTATTTGAAGATGAAATAAATAAAATCAAATGATCCTCTTTTCATAATTCGAGAGAAATCAAATATGAAAATTTCGAAATCTCCAACTCTCTCCGAGGGTCCTTGAGTTGCGTGAAATTTCTAGGATCGACAAATGCAAGAAAATATGTAATGCATGATGATCTAATGTATAACATTCCAAATTGAAAATTTGGGATGTTACAAACCTACCCCCCTTCAGATGAATCTCGCCCTCGAGATTCAGGTTGGCTAGAAAATAGGTGAGGGTTGTCCTTGAGCAAATCTTCTTCTCTCTCCCAGGTGGCTTCATCCTCCGTGTGGTGGTTCCACTGAACTTTGCAAAACTTGATAACCTTGCTGCGAGTAACCCTGCTGGCGTGTTCGAGAATCTTGATGGGTTTTTCCTCATATGTTAAATCATCCTTCAACTGAATTGCTTCAAGTGGCACTGTATCTCTTAGCGGTACCTCCGCCATCTCGGCGTGACATTTCTTCAGCTGAGAAACATGGAATACGTCATGAACTCCTGACAGTTCCTCTGGTAATTCCAACTTATAAGCGACTTCACCCATGCGTTGCAAGATCTTATACGGTCCAACGAAACGTGGGGCTAATTTTCCTTTAACTCCAAAACGCTTAACTCCTCGAAGTGGGGATACTCTAAGATAAACTCTGTCTCCAACTTCATATTCTATCTCCTTGCGTTTTGAATCTGCATAGCTCTTCTGTCTGGACTGGGCTACCTTGAGCCTATCGTGAATCAACTTAACTTTCTGTTCAGACTCCTTAATCAAATCTGGTCCAAACAACTGATGGTCTCCAACTTCGTCCCATGACAACGGTGTCCTGCACCTCCTTCCGTATAAAGCTTCGAAAGGTGCCATCTTCAAGCTGGTTTGGTAACTGTTGTTATAAGAAAACTCTACATACGGCAAGTTATCGTCCGAACTAGATCCATAATCTAGTGCACAAGCTCTCAGCATATCCTCCAAAATCTGATTGACTCTCTCAGTCTATCCATCTATCTGTGGGTGAAAAGATGTACTGAATTCCAGCCTGGTTCCCAATGTTTCTTGCAACTGATTCCAAAACTTTGAGGTAAATTGGGTTCCTCTATCGGATACGATACTCCTCGGAACTCCGTGCAAACACACAATTCTAGTCATGTATATCTTTGCCAACTTAGCACTGCTGTAGGTAATCTTGACTGGAATGAAATGAGCTACCTTCATCAAGCGGTCGACTATAACCCAAATCGAGTCATAGCCTGAACGAGTCTTTGGCAAACCCGTGATGAAATCCATGCCTAGTTTATCCCACTTCCATTCGGGTATCAGCAATGGTTGCAACAATCCTGCTGGCTTCTGATGTTCTGCCTTCACTCTCTGACATACATCACAAACTGCTACATACTCCGCAATATCCTTCTTCATTCCGGTCCACCAGAACGTCTCCTTCAAATCCAAATACATCTTGGTATATCCTGGGTGAATCGAATAGGGTGAATCATGTGCCTCTTGCAGAATCAACTTCCTGATCTCCGGGTCATTTGGCACATAAACACGGTCCTCAAACCATAGGGTATCGTGCTCATCCTCACGAAATCCCTTTGCTTTTCCTTCGCTCATTTTCTTCTTTATATCTGCGATCTCTTTGTCATTTTTCTGAGCTTCTCTGATTTTATCCATCAAGGTAGACTGAATCTCCAATGCTGCTACATAGCCTCTCGGAACTATTTCCAAACATAGCTCACGAAGATCTTCTGCTAACTCCTTTGGTATCTCTCCCGTCATCAGCGTATTGACATGGCTCTTGCGGCTCAATGCGTCAGCTACTACATTAGCCTTTCCGGGATGATAATGCAATCTCATATCATAATCCTTGATGAGTTACAACCATCTCCTTTGTCTATGGTTTAACTCTTTCTGCGTGAAAATGTACTTCAAACTCTTGTGATCCGTGTACACCTCACAATGATTTCCAATGAGGAAATGTCTCCATGTCTTCAAGGCATGCACTACGGCTGCTAACTCCAAATCATGCGTGGCATAATTTAATTTGTGAGGTTTCAGTTGTTGTGAAGCATACGAAAACAACTCTTCCTTCCTGCATAAGCACTGCTCCAAGTCCTCGATGTGAAGCGTCACAATACACCTCATAATCCTTGGTCTGATCTGGCAAAATTAACACTGGTGAGGTGACCAATCTTTTCTTCAACTCCTGAAAACTTGCCTCACAATCCTCAGTCCATATGAACTTGGTATCCTTTTTCAGCAACTCCGTCATAGGCTTTGCAATCCTTGAGAAATTCTCAATGAATCTCCGGTAGTATCCTGCGAGTCCAAGAAAACTCCGGATCTCTCCAACTGTCGTTGGTGCTTCCCATTCGGTTACAGTCTCAACCTTTTTAGGGTCAACTGCTATCCCTTCTCCAGATATAACATGCCCAAGAAATCCAACTTCCTTTAGCCAAAACTCACATTTGCTGAACTTGGCATATAACTGATGTTCCCTTAGTTTCTCCAAAACCAATCGCAAATGTTCCTTATGCTCCTCTTCATTCTTCGAGTAAACCAAAATATCATCAATGAACACCACGACGAACTTATCCAAAAACTCCATAAACACTTTGTTCATCAGGTTCATGAAATAGGCAGGTGCGTTAGTCAGTCCAAATGACATAACGGTATACTCATACAGTCCATATCTTGTGGTGAATGTTGTCTTAGGTATGTCCTGCTTTCAAATCTTCAACTGATGGTACCCTGATCACAAATCGATCTTGGAAAACACTTTAGCTCCTTGCAAACGATCAAACAGATCATTTATCATTGGTAGTGGGTACTTGTTCTTGATTGTTACTTCATTCAATCCACGATAATCAACAACCATCCTTAACGATCCATCCCTCTTCTCTACTAAAAGTACGGGTGATCCCCAAGGCGAAGAACTTGGGCGTATATAACCTTTATCCAATAGCTCCTTAATCTGCTTCTTGATTTCTGCCAAATCCTGAGTAGGCATCCTGTATGGTCGCTTCGATATTGGGCCTGTACCTGGCAAAAGCTCAATCAAAAACTCAATGTCTCTATCCGGTGGCATTCCTGGCAATTCCTCAGGAAATACATCAGGGTAATCCTTCACCACTGGTACCTCTTCCTGCACAACTCCTGATAAGGAATTTACTTGATTCCTATTTGGTCCATGTCATGATACATACTTGATCCTTTTTCCTTCTGGCATCGTGATAAAAATCGTCTTACTTGCGCAATCGATGTTTCCTCCATACATCGACAGCCAATCCATACCGAGAATCACATCCAATCCTTGGGATTCCAGAATGATCAAATCCGTCGGGAATACATGCCTTCCTATACTCAATGGCACTTGAAAACATCCTTGTCTGGCCATGTACTCTGCTCCTGGTGAGCTTACTAGCATAGGGGTTATAAGAATCTCAGTGGGCAGGCTATACTTTTCTACAAATCCCCTTGATATGTATGAATGTGATGCACCGGTATCGAAAAGAACAAGTGCAGTAAATGACTTAACCAAAAACTTACCGATTACTGCATCAGGCTGATCTTCAACCTCCTCCACATCAATGTGGTTCACCTGTCCCCTGTTGAAAGGGTTTGGCTTCTTTCCAGAGCTCCCATTTCCACCTTGGCCTTCAGGACATTCATTTGCATAATGTCCAGTCTTGGAACACTTGTAACAGGTGACATGGCTCAGGTCTTTCTTGGCTGGGGTTGATGGGGTGGTCCGGTTTTGGCCGTTGCTTCCTCCATTCCCATTACCATTCTTGTGGCCATTATGGTTGTGCGAACTACCTCCTCCATGGGTATGCTGAAACTGAACTCCCTGTTTAGGGGTATAACGGGGCTTCTGCTGGGCTCCAGAGTTATACTTCCCCTGCCCATACTTCCTCTTGCGATTCTCAATCTGCTGCTGCTTCCCTTCAATCATGATGGCGTGGTCTACCAACTCCTGGTAGTTATTGAAACTTGCTACCATCAACTGCATGCTTAACTCATCATTCAGTCCTTCCAAAAACTTCTCCTGCTTAGCTGCGTCTGTAGCAACGTCATCTGGGGCATAACGTGCTAACTTACTAAAATCATCCACATACTGGCCAACAGTCCTTCCTCCTTGGCGTAAGTTGTGAAACTCACGCTTTTTCATGGCCATAGCTCCTGCTGAAACATGGGCAGTGCGGAAAGCTTGCTGAAACTGATCCCATGTGACAGTGTCTACAGGGTAAGTGGCTGTGAAATTCTCCCGCCATGCTGCTGCGGGTCCGTCAAGCTGATGTGCAGCAAACTTCACTTTCTCACCATCTGTACATCCTGCAGTGGTCAACTCCCTTCCTATCTTGCGGAGCCAATCATCTGCTACAATCGGCTCGGTGCTACTGGAATACACTGGCGGATTCAGCCTAAGGAAACGAGTCAAGTGATCCGCAGGTGGTGGTGGTGGTGGGTTGTTGTTGTTGTTGCCTTGGTTCTGTACCAATGTTTGAATCAAAGTATTCTACTGCTGAATCAACTGGGTGATCTCTGGCAGGAAAACAAACTCAGGGTCGCGTCTCGGAGGCATCTGAAGGGTTTAGAAAATACGAGAAATTAAGAATAGAGTGAGCTCTAAAGAGAAAACACTACCCAAATGCACATGAGACAAATGCACACAAAATCACTTCATTCATTCAAACAAAGGGCATACAACGGTCTAACTATCACAAAAGTGCTTGAACTATAATGTTTACATGGAGGGAATACTACTATTATATGGGGGTCATCTATTAATTTGAACCGGTGGAAGACTCCATGATGTCTGCTCCAGCTTCGTCTTCAAAGTCGGATTCACTTGGATCCGAATCGGTGTCGTCGATGATGATGTAGTTGCTCGGACAGTCGACGTACTTGTCTTCATTCTTGAGCGCTAATTTCTTCTTGAGTTCTTCAATCTCATGCTTATGATCGCTATTGTGCCTTACTAGAGCTACGATCTTGTCCATGTAGTCCTTGCGTGTAGACTTCAGCTCTCCTTCAAGTTCGTGATCCTTCCCTTCGCATTCTTCAACTCTATCATATCATTCCACATCTGGTTCTCCTGGCGTCGAATGTGCTGGTTTAACTCCTGGATGAAAGCTGCAATGGATCTATCCTTCTTGGTGCTAACTATCTCCCATTGTTCATTTCGGCATCCGCAAATCTGGTAGATAGTGTCATTGAGGTCTTCTTGATAAACTTCTCCAATGCGTCCCATGGTGATATGAGCTGCCATGCTCTTTCCCAGACTCCAGGTTGGTGCACTGAAAACACTATCTATGGGCTTGGTGATTGGGGTGAATGTCCTTCCCGGAACGTGAGCTTGAATCTTCCAGCGCTCCTCTTGAGGCAGAGTTGCGTTGAAAGTCCCGGTGAAGCTTGGTAGTCCAATGTTCAGGTACTTGGCGACTTCCTTCAAGTGGAATCCAAAAGGTGTGCCTTCATCTTGTTGAGCGTACTTGATCTTTGCGTCCGTCATCCTAAAAGAGTAGAAAAGATGAGGAGTTAGAAAATGAGAAGAGAATAGTGAGCTATGGCTTTAACTTAGTGGTCGTGTCCTACAATCAGCGTGTGCTCTGATACCATCTCTATAGTGACCCGACCTCAGATGGTCAAGTCTCTGTGCTCAGGTGTCATCCCTGGATCAGTAATGCTGACACCACACAGTACTTCGAAGGATTTATAACAGAGTAGCAATCACACACTTATTACATCGATGTCCCAAAAGAGGACTTATTACAATAAATATGGCTTAAGGCCATCTAATAACGATAACAGCGGAAGACTTGGAAGATAAGTGAGTCCATCAACTCCAACGGCATCACTGAGTATAGAACCACGACCTAAAAGCACCTTACTCGTCGTCTGAAAAGTTTGCAACATGAAAGTTGCAGCCCGAAAACGGGTCAGCACGTGGAATATGCTGGCAATGTAACACATAGAGAATAATGAATGATAAGCCTACACTATATGCATATATGGCTGGTGGAAAAGCTCTATGGTTACAGTTTTTGCATAAAGCCAATTTTTCCCTACTGCAAAGGAATAAATTTATTTAACTATCACAGTAGTTGTTAAACATTGAGAATGGTTGACAGCATCCTCAATCCCAATTAAAAATAATCATTAACAAACCCAACAATATTAAATTAGAGTAACATGTTGAGATTCACATGATATTCAAGTACTAGATACTCAAGATGTCCATAACCGGGGACACGGCTAATCATGATTAGTTTGTACACTCTACAGAGGTTTGCGCACTTTTCCCCACAAGACTCGATCGCCTCCGTTTGGTTTCTCGCACTTCATGGTGTTTGAGAAACGGATGACCGAGACATAGTCTTTCAGAAGCGCTAGCACCTTACGATGGGTAGACCCGTACACCTACATCCCCTACATCTGCTAGTCTACCACTATAAGAGTTCGCACGACTTAGTCAACTATGCCAGAGCCCATAATGGCTTGTGGCTGCACACGGAAGTTACTAGCATGAATTATCTTATGATCCCTTTGAGCCTGGGTGGCGGTCCAAAAGAAAAATAGGCAAGTCCTGGAAACCCCAGGTGCCTCAATCCACCCAGATGTGTATTTAAGTTGCCACCTTAGATAAACCATTAATTTACAAACTCACATCTGTCATGGATATCACTCACCCAATCCACGTCTACTAGCATAGCATGGCATAATAAGCAAACGCAGAAGTAACTCCCAAAGGTTTCATAAGTAAAACAGGTAATAGGTACTACCTCATCTACTTCCCATCCCACAATTTAATTAGATCCTAATCATGCAATGTTTGAGTATTGATCTAATGCAATAAAACTGGGTAGTAGAAAAAAGTATGATCAAGTGTTACTTGCCTTGCTGATGATCCGCGAAACCTAGAGATTCGAAGTAACAAGCGGCGCACTCCGGGTGATCTATCGCAGACAAACAACAAGCATACAATAAGTACTTCATCTAATGCACAGGTAAATCTCGAATAAAAGATCTAACTAGAAAGTTCACTTAAGAACCTTGGTTGCAAAAGAAAACGAACCGAACAAAACAACGGAAAACAAACGGCGGAAGAAAACAACTCGGTTCTAGCAAGTTGAAACTAGGTCAAATTTTACAGTAGCAAAACTTTGTTGAAGTTGATTAGTCGGAACGGCGGTTTCAAAACAAAACTCCAGGCGCTTGAATCACCTGATTCTGATAAACGAGCGAGAAGATAAACTAGAACGAAGATCGAATCTGAAATCGCGATCAGAAAATCGCGAAATAAATCCGATTAAAAGAAAACGACAAATGGTTAAACGAACGGACGTTCGTTAACCGGGAATAACCGGTGATCACGTTCGTTAAGACGAATGGTCCGGCGAACGCTCTCTAAACAACAAAACCGGAAATAAAAACCGATCTAGGGTTTTTCGAAAAAAAACCGAAACATCAAAAAAAATCGGAACGGTTTTTTTTCAGAAAACCGAACCGGGCGAGGGCGGCGCGGCGCGGTGGCTACCTCGACGAGGGGCTCCGGTGGGGCGGCGGC
>NC_057797.1:410335863-410339849 GCF_018294505.1 Triticum aestivum | reverse complement strand
GGCGCGCACGCGCGGGTGGGGGGGCGCGGCTGGGCCGGCTCGGCTGGGCCCTTGGCCCAGTCGGGCGCTGCGTTTGTTTTTTTATATAAATAACGCGCGTAGAAAAACAAAGAAAATAAAATCTAAACGAACTCCAAAAATTACAAAGTAAATTTTCCCCGACTCCTAAAAATGAGTCGAACAAAATGAACTTTTACTCGGAGCCTAAATGCAATTTTTGAAAACACGCATTTTTCCCTAAGGCAAATAAACTCCGAGAAAATCCAAAATTTGATGTATTTATTAAATCTTTATTTTTTCCTAATTTTTGGGAAAGTCATATTATTCCCTCTCATATTTTTGATATTGGAAAATTATTTGAAGATGAAATAAATAAAATCAAATGATCCTCTTTTCATAATTCGAGAGAACTCAAATATGAAAATTTCGAAATCTCCAACTCTCTCTGAGGGTCCTTGAGTTGCGTGAAATTTCTAGGATCGACAAATGCAAGAAAATATGTAATGCATGATGATCTAATGTATAACATTCCAAATTGAAAATTTGGGATGTTACAAACCTACCCCCCTTAAGATGAATCTCGCCCTCGAGATTCGGGTTGGCTAGAAAATAGGTGAGGGTTGTCCTTGAGAAAATCTTCTTCTCTCTCCCAGGTGGCTTCATCCTCCGTGTGGTGGTTCCACTGAACTTTGCAAAACTTGATAACCTTGCTGCGAGTAACCCTGCTGGCGTGTTCGAGAATCTTGATGGGTTTTTCCTCATATGTTAAATCATCCTTCAACTGAATTGCTTCAAGTGGCACTGTATCTCTTAGCGGTACCTCTGCCATCTCGGCGTGACATTTCTTCAGCTGAGAAACATGGAATACGACATGAACTCCTAACAGTTCCTCTGGTAATTCATGATGATCTAATGTAATGAGGGTCCTTGAGTTGCGTGAAATTTCTAGGATCGACAAATGCAAGAAAATATGTAATGCATGATGATCTAATGTATAACATTCCAAATTGAAAATTTGGGATGTTACAGCAGCCCTTAGTGTTTAAATTGTTGACAAGCTCTGTTAGAGTGTTAGATCAAGAACAGCAAGTAATCAAAGCAAACAGTCCTAGTATGGCTGGCTGATGCAAACAAGCAATTGAACGGATGTGTGAGAAAATCTTACATATCAAGAAAAGAAGCAAAGAAGGAGGCTTAAAACCATCACTTGACTGACCAGATTTTAGGGGCATTTAGACATCATGTGCAACGTATGAACTAACATAAACATTGCATATTCCAGATTCTACAATGGAATGCACACGTATTAGGTTATGCCATGTATGATGATGCCTAAATGTACAGATAGCAGGCAGGAGTGATTCATTATTGCACGCACAATTGAATTGTAGGTTAAGGGCCAGTTTGATTCCGCCTTTTCAGGGCATATTGTCAAAAAAAGCCATAAAAGATGTAAAGAAGTCATTTTTGAGTTATGGGCTTGGGCTTAAATAATTTCGCTTTGGAGGGGGGTGTTTCGGGTAGAACCTCACTAAAAATTGAAGGGAAGGGGAATAGTGAAATGACTCTGTTGTCTGCCTATATTACACTCAAAATGCAACTGTTGATGCCCGTGTCACACCTAACCCTCAAGTAAAAACAAACACGCAAGCATTCATTGCCCTGCCCGCTTGCATCTCCTCTCCTCTTTCCATCTACCTCGATCCCCTGCCTACAGCACTAGGGTTCCTCCAGCGAGCCGTCGCCACTGGTCCCATCTGGCCTGGTCCTCGATGATGCTATGTCCAGCTAGGCTACATGGCCGGCGGGTAGGGGCAAATCTCCCTGGCGGCTCCTCCCTCTGGCGCCGCCCCTCATTCTCATGGTCTCCAGCAGCTGCTCCACTGTGGTTCGTCCAACGCACTACTCCGGCGGGTGCTGCACAACTATGGCTGATGCCACACTGCGGCAGAAGGCACCTTATTCCCCGTCCCCTCCTCCCAGGCCATGGCCTTGAGGTGCTGTTAAAGGATGAGCTCATCCAACAAGGTGAGGATCTCCTCTGATTTTTTGCCAAATTTTCATTCTGATCCACTATACGATGAATTGCTATGAGCTGCTTCTGTTGCTGCTATATGATGCATTGCTACGAGTTGCTCCTGCTGCTACTATATGATGAATTGCTATGAGCTGCTGCTATTGTATGATGAGTTTCTATGAGGTGCTGTTGCTGCTATATGATGAATTGCTATGAGCTGCTGCTGCTGCTATATGATGAGTTGCTACAAGCTGCTCCTGTTGCTGCTATATGATGAATTTCTATGAGCTGCTCCTGCTGCTGCTATATGATGAATTGCTATGAGCTGCTCCTGCTATTGCTATATGATGAATTGCTATGAGCTGCTGCTGGTATATGATGAATTGCAGACTGCTGCTCCTGTATGATGAGTTGCTATGAGCTGCTGCTGCTATATGATGCTTTCAGGTGGTGCTGCTATATGATAATAACCAGCCACTTGGACCATCGAATTTCAATAAATAATTGTTCTTCATTTAAATGTGGGTCATGCGTTCTTCACTTAAATTAGGCAATGGGATCTCTATGGAAAACATTGACCAAAGTAGATTGTGCCAAGTAGATGGTATCTTTGTATTTGCATTTTGAGAAAATAGTGATGGTCTGTTTACCTATCATATTAATTACTGCACTGGGTTCAATTTGTGATGTTTGCAAGTCAAATTAATTTCCATATGGGCAGCAAAATGAAAAATATATAATGCAATCTAGACTTTCCACTGATCATACCAAAGATAAGCTGAAAACGCAATGAAAAGAACTGGTTGGCTTATCACATGGAGCTTATATTCACAGGTGCTTATTTTCTTAGGATAACTCGTAATAACTGTCCCTAAGAAACTTGACTAATAGAACTGGCATACAAATAACATGTCACGATGATTGCAATGGAGGAGTGACGTACCATAGCACACTATATAGGCTCACCGCTGCCTCTCCTTTTTTTGCGATGTTCCATGAAATTGCCACATACATCTTGTACTTTTTCATTGTGTAACCCTATCTGCAAGTTGACACGGCTAATTTCAGACATCTCTACATGATACTACATTGCATATCCCTTGCGCATATTTAAACCACCAATTAACGATTGTGTGCGTACCATAAACTAGCCATGACTCTGTATGCTGGACTAGCAGGCACTCTAAGGGAGCCTAATGTAGTGCACTGGAATTCCTACATGCCACCTACATTTTTGTGTAATGTACTGCCCCTGTTCCTAAATATATGTCTTTGTAGAGATTCCAGTATGGACCACATACAGATGTATATAGATGCATTTTCGAGTGTAGATTCACTCATTTTGCTCCATATGTAGCCTATAGTGGAATCTCTAGAAAGACTTATATTTAGGAACGGAGGTACGAGGCAGTATCATGTATGACATCTACATATCTAATTTAGCAGCTAGTAGTAGAAATCATTGTCTGCACAAAGGGATTACTGGTCGAAAATCCTAGCAAAGCATGCTGGCAGGCACAGAACAATACAAGAGAGAGAGAGACGCGCTTACAAGATCATAGCAATGCCTCAGTCCAGGATCTTGGTTGGCCAAGCTGTTAGATCCAGAAGAAACATCGTCCTTGTAGTTTTTGCCAGCTGCATAACAGGTAACAGCGACCGGTTAGTATATTGAAGTACATCGGGTAGGTGATGCTAGACGGGTTTAAAGATGACAAGTACCTAGGCCGTTGCGGGTGCTTGGCATCTCTCCAGATGGTGGGAATCAGGTTAGAAACATCGAGGGTGATGACGCTGTGCTGGCTGTCGGGGTCCGGTAAGGAGATCTAGAATCGTTGAGTAGGGTGTTTGTGGAGCGGCTCCGGTAGGGTGGACTACAGTGTGGGCGAAGCAGATCTGTGGCCGTGGACGAGGGCGTAGGTGAAGCTGCTCCGGTGGTTGGGTTAAGGATGGTGTCGACGACGCAGAT
>NC_057797.1:410333294-410335546 GCF_018294505.1 Triticum aestivum | reverse complement strand
AGATCTGTGGCCGTGGACGGGGCGTCAGAAGTTGCTCAGGTGGTTGGGTTAAGGATGGTGTCAACGATGCGGATCTGCGGCTGTGGACGGGGCGTCAGAAGCTGCTCCGGTGGTTGGCTTAAGGGTGGTGTCGACGATGCGGATCTGCGGCCGTGGACGGGGCGTCAGAAGCTGCTCAGGTAGGTTGGATGAGGGTGCGAGGAAGCGGATCTGAGGCCGTGGACTTGTGAGTTGGCAAAGCGGCCCTGGTAGGGTTGAGAATGGTATAGGCGAAGCTACTCCGGTAGGGTTTACGATGGTGTTGGCGAAGCGGCTCCGGTAGGGTTGAGGAAGGAGTCGGAGAAGCGGCTCCGGTAGGGTTGAGGAAGGTGTCAGCAAAGAGGATCAGAGGCCGTCAACGGGGGCGTCGGTGGGGCGGCTCCGGGGGGTGTGGACGAAGCGTCTCCGGTGGGGAGTACGAATGAGCCGCTGCAGATGCGCAGCCGTTGACGAGAGTACCGACGAAGCAGATCCGGCGCCATGGACAAGGCTGGCACTGAATTGGCTGTGGGACAGTGGTGGATGATCAGTCTACTTGTTTCTAGGGGAGCTGGGAGGGGTAGATGCGGCCGCAGAAGCAGATCCGGCGAGGTGGACGCCGCTGGCAGTGAATGGGCTATCGTACGCCGGTGGATGAGCGGTCTAGGGTTTCGAGAGGGGAGGGGAGAAAGGGCGATGAAGTACGGACGGTGTGATGTAAGATGCTCTGGTGTTGTGGTGTTGTGGAGTTAGTCGTTTTTGTGGGAGGGGGAGAGGAAATGGGGGTGCCATGTAGGGGGGGGAACCGGAAGTTACCAAAGCATCCCCGACCTATCATGTAGATGAGGGCGGTATTGTAACTGTTGGTCTCCGTGCACCAAGGACAAAACGGGGATTTCGCATGCTAAAGACTAAGGTGGCGGAAATTTTAGAAGGAGGCAGGCGATTTTGCTGCCCGCGGGATCGTTCGTATCCAGTTTCAACTAATTTTGGACCGTTCTAGCGGGAAGGTCATGCTAGACTATGTACACGGGGCACGCGTCAGCAGTTAATAACTGGTGTGAAGTCCACCCCAGAATAAAAGACAATAACTCAGGATGATGCGCCGATAACTTGGACGTTCACACGGGCGCGGCCAATCGTACGGGTGTAGTGGCGCGTTCACAAAAAAGGGATCAAACGCTCAGCCTATGTATTTCTCGTGTAAATAGATATTTTAGTGTCATTGGTTATTTACTTTAAACATAATGCATTGACGTGTTAGTGTAGAGGCGCGCAAAAAGAAATGGATATTGTAGTTAGCTACTTAAAAGTGTTACCTCATATGATTACATATCCTCCATTTCACAAATTGCGTACCCGTTGAATTCATATATGAATATTACATATATTACTTCAAAATAGAAACTTAAATCATCCAAGACTAATGAACTTGAATGCAAGAGTAACAATGGTGCATGTACATGATAGCTACATTGGTTGTTTGAAGAAACATTACTGTAACTTTGGCATGCACAACTGAAAATGTTTATTTAAATAGAAAAAAATGTGATATGTGAGTGTCTAATCTTTATAGCGTTGAATCGATATTGTACCTTTGGCCACGATACGAAGTAGATATTGACTTATGTTCAAGTGATGCACGTCCACGATCGCTAGATAGTGATACGTGAATGAATTGTGCAATCTCTCTGACATGCATACATATCTCATTTCCCTGTGGGCATCGGAATCACACACGCGCACTTCATGTATTTCTCTCCCTCCGTCAGGGTTAAATTCATCTTTCTACCCCGTCATACAAGTCTCTCGCACAGAAACACACACACTCTCTATGTCTAACACTCCCACCCCTTTAATTCCGCCCACCCACAGCCACTAATGTCTCAAAGTATAATAATGTCTCTCACACATATGCTATCTACCTATCCCTTAATATAGCTAGATATGTGTCACACAAACTCCTTCTCCCTACTAGCAAGATGCCCATGCGTTGCACGGAACATCAAGATGCATTTGTATGAGAAGTTTATCTTGTGGGAGAAAAGGATGAACGAGGGAATGCCTAATTTGCAAATGTGGAGAGGGGTGTGGGTATATTTTTGCAAAATTGCCATATTTTCCTTCCTGTCCATCGGATATAAATCGGATGGCCTATATTGCAGGATAGCAGGAACACCATCATCACCAACTCTGTTTTTTATAAGAGTAGAGATATGTGAGTGTCACTGCCC
>NC_057797.1:410315910-410332942 GCF_018294505.1 Triticum aestivum | reverse complement strand
CACACTACCCGGCACCGAAGGAGTAGGGTGGCACATCGATCTTGATAATAATCTATCTACTCCTCTTTCAAACACAGACACACACACACACACTCGCTAGTTGTGCCTCTGTGCCTACCGCGCACACTCTCGATACGTCTTTCTCTCCCTCCCCCCCACAACAATGACAGTAGAAGGGTGACAACTCGATCTGATCATAATCTGTCAATTGGTTTCTCTCTCAAACATTGTGTCTCGGTGCCTCGCCCGGTAGCCCCCTCGATATGTAGACTTCTCGCGCGCGCACAGCTGTAGTGATGATGACGCTGAACCCAGTGTGCCTTGTTTTTACCGGCCTCATGTGATAGTTTTCACCCTGTTTTCTTTTAATTAACAAGGCAACCTTTTCTTTGTTACTACTAGTGAATCTGAAATCATTTGGGGCAGACATAAAATATATCACTTCAACCCAATTATCGCAGCAACTATTTTAAAAGAAATTAGCTAGCTGCCCTGCGTTGCACGAAACATCAAGATGCATTTGTATGAGTAGTTTATCTTGTGAGAGAAAAGGATGAATGAGGGAAGGCCTTACTTGCGAACGTGGAGAGACGTGTGGGTATATTTTTGCAAAATTGCCATAGTTTCTTTCCTATCCGTTAGATATAAATCCGACGGCCTATATTGCAGGATGGCACGCACACCATCATCACCAACTCTGTTTTCTACTCCCCCCGTCCGAAAATACTTGTCATCAAAATGGGTAAAAAGAGATGTATCTAAAACTAAAATACGTCTAGATACATTTTCTTTTATCCATTTTGATGACAAGTATTTCCGGACGGAGGGAGTATTTGTCTTTTTAGAGATTTCAACAAGTGACTATGACCGGACCTTACCAACATACTCAAAAAAGTAGTCCATAATTTTCATGTTACCCTCTTTTCTTGGCGGTGCAGTGCCATCTGGGTACCTCATAAATAAATCAAGGACAAATCTGACCCCTTCCTGAAAAGACATACGTAGCAAAATGAGTGAATCTACACTCTAAAATATGTCTACATACACATCCGTATGTGGTAGTCCATTTGAAATATGAAAAAGACAAATATTTAGGAACGAATGGAGTATATATAAGAGTAGACATGGAGATATATCTCCAGCATGGTCTACAACAAAAATGTGTTGGGCTGGTTAGCGCCGGATGCTCGCAATGCGATGACATGAGTTCGAATTCTGTCTTTTAACTTTAGATTTTTATATTATATATTACTCTACTTATTTAATATATACTTCTTTCGCTACTGTACTGACAGTGGAACCCACAGAGTACTTAGAATATTAAGGATGGACTTGTTTCTTTTTAACTTTCTGTACGAAGCTGTAGCCACCCTGTAAGTCACGTGTACACTGTACATGCAATTAACTTTTTATAGAGGGACAATCATACAGGAAATTAACTCAAATGGATTGGATGTCACTCTATTATTTCTAGCATAAAGAGCATCTCCAACGGTAGCCGGCAAATTTCCTCCCGCTTCCTTCCGCGGAGGATGACATCAAACGCCAGCGGCATACATTTTTACAACTCTAACCAACCAGATGAAATTTGTGCAAACACAGACTGATTTCATATAAGCATGAAGGATTTCGTACAAAAAAAGCCGGATCTTCATATAAACATGATGGATTCATTACATTTACATGAACTAAGAGGTGCCAATCCGGCTCTCTTGTATAATTAATACTCCCTCGGTCCGGAAATACTTGTCCGAGAAATGGATATATCTAGACTTATTTTAGTTCTAAATGGCCGCCCACGGATCCCTTTGTCTTCCTCATGTCCGTCAGACACTTGCGGGGTCGATGAAGGTCCTCGGAAGAGACGAAGTAGCAAAGAAACCACCTGAATCCGCGGTCGTCGCCTCGGCGGTGGCCTTCATGGGTCCCAAGTGGCGGCGGCCTCCCGTGTTCTACTTCTCCTCGATGATGGCGGCGGACACAGAGAAGCTGGCCACCGACTCGTCGCTCTCCATGCACCCGGCTTCTGTCTCTACCTGCAGGGCGCTGCCACAGGCACGGGAGGCGCGCCCACAGACACGGGAGGCGCGGCCACCGCAGACACTGGTGGCGCGGTACGACGCGGCAGCGACGATGCCCATACCGGCGTGCTCGCCGCCGTGCCTGCGTGGAGCAACTCGCCACTCCTCATTGAGCTGAACTGGAGCGGCGAGTTGCTGAACCACGCGCCTGCTTGGGGCGGCAACTGGCTCAGTCGGGCCAAGCAAGGTTGGTGAAGCACCAAGCGGCCTCGCCCGTATCCGGAGGGCTCGGCAGGCCACCCAGCCGGGTAATATGCCAGAGAAGAGCTCATCGGAAGCCATCGGAAGAGTGGAGAAAATGGTGAAGGAGGAGATGGGAGACCGGCGGAGGGGTGCGATTCTTGTCCGCTGTCTGTCTGGCCTCGTGTAAATAGAGGGCAGACGATAGGAGCTTGGCCGGCGTCTGGCCTCGTTTAAACTGAGGGTAGACGGGGGGAGCTCGGCCGGTGTTGCATTTAATTCCGGCCCGCTCATGAACGGATGTGTGGCCGGAGTAGGATTCTCGGTTTGCATGCGGGTTTAACGGAGGGGTTTAATGGAGGCGTCGGGCATGTAGCGGGCGACGCAGTACTATTCGATTTGACAGCATTAATGAGCCATCAAATCACAAAGGCCCTTGCCTCTCGTGAAACCGACCGAGCTAGACTGCCCCGCCCTTTAGCCTTTTAAAAAATATATATACTCCACTTTTGTACAGTAGTAGTATCGATGGATTGCGCCATGGAGCAAAACTTGAAATTAAAAAAAGGTGGTACATATAGAGAGCGCTCGTGAACTATGTGTCATACATGGCAATAAATAATGTACTACATGATACTAATATATGATACATGGCGCAGGAGTACTAAGTATTATTAATAGAGTTTTGCTAGAACTCATCTAGATGAGATATAATTTGGTCTCATTCATCTTTTATAGCCATTGGGTATGATGCTATAAGATGCGTGTGTGCTGACGTGGGTTGTATTTGTTCTTGTGCAACGAACTGACCACTGCATGTCATGCTTGATAGTCTCAAGTCATTAAAAGCATACAAGCCACACATCTCTTCTTCGTTGATTCCTCTATTTATGTCAAAAAATAAGAAACAATGTGAGAGTTAATGCACCACGCCTATGTGTTTACTATTTGGTTTTCGTAAGATGACTTAATACTCACCTAGACGGAGGGAGTATTCGATTTGACAGCGGGCGGCGCAGTTCCCGATACGGCTTTAATAAAGACGAGGGAGGGAGTAGCGGTTCCCGATATGTTGAACGGCCAATGCATCCTCCTTCAATTAATGAATGAGGGAAGTAATGGGAGGAGGTCCGGGAAAAGAGGCTGCACGATGTGAATGCAACGCAATTTGCCCTCATTGCCCTCATATAAAGGCGCCCCTCCATTCCAATGCATCTACCACATCGTACGCACCTAAGCATTTGCCTAAGCACCTACACTAAGCGCAAAAGAGCTCACTCTAGACCCATGGCGGCGATGCGCGTGAGTGGCCAGCGGCTGCGCCAAATGGTCCACAACGCCGGCCTGCGGCATGGCGCCGAGGATCGTCTCCGGACGGTGTTAGAGACAGGCTGGTGGATGGCCGCCGTCGACGCCAACTACGACTCCCAGTTGGACCAGATGATCGTTGCCACCAGCAACAAGTTCACCGTCCTCAAGAAGCTCGCGGACGACATCGCCATACTCCTCCAGCCCGCGCACCCGGGCTCCTCATTTCCTGCCACCCTAATCGGCCTCCATGGCCGGAGCCTCTTTCAAGCACTGGTGGCCCTGCGACTGCCCGCCGACGCCACGAAGAATGTCCACCTGGAGGTCGTGCTCGCTGCGAGGCGCCTCGCCCTGCAAGAATTTGTCAACCTACACATCCAGGTGTACGAGCAAATCGTGTACATAGGTATCTACAAGGCCATTGAGGACGCTATGACATTGACCTTCCTCAACCGGCTGGAAGCCTTGTATGCCTTTGCTGAGAAGCACCTCAACCTCGCCACAAAAGCCGCCGCTCCTTAGCCGCCGGTCGGTGGCCTGGCGCACTAAGTTGAGGAGGAGGAGGTCGTACGTTCGTGGATCCATCTTTCTTCTTGACTTCTGTAACCACCACTATGATCGCATCATCATGGCCTTAATTCTTACTGTGCTGTTGCATTCCCGTTCCAGTCAATACCGACATGTGCGATCCCTTTGCTTAATTATATGCATCACTATAACTAGTACTCCATCATAAGTTGTGCTTACCTTTTCCATCAACTTCATGCAACGCGCGGGCATCTTGCTAGAAACACTAGAATATGTCTATATAATCCGTATGTGATAGTCCATATGAAATCTCAAAAAGACAAATATTTAGGTACGTATGGAGTAATATATTAGGAGTATATCAAAACAATAGTGATTTCTTTCAAGTTTGTGAACAAATACTACTATTCTACTACTTTGGATCTGTCGCAACGCACGGGCACATTGCTATTAAAAGGAAAAGTCCTGCTGCGTTCGCGTCGCACCCCCACACGCCCAGCAATTGGGAGTACAACACGGCCCGTCTGGCATGACACATAGCTTAGGGAAGGCGTGTTGCCTAGCATTTTCACTTTCATGTGGGACCGCCGTTGAGCAAACCGACACCCCGCCGGCCGCCGGGTTGGAAAACAGAAACGAGGGGAAGATCTAGCTGTTGCACGGAAGCCAAGAAATTTGGTGTCAGACGGGGCTCGTTGATAGAGTAGGAGCATTCTGTACTAGTACTACTCCTACTAGTACCAAGTTTGTACTCCTAATACTATATTACTAGTACTACCACTATACAACTAGTAGGTACGTGCATGGCACAACATCTTAGGAATAAAAAATGGGAAGATCTTGTTTTGGGTGATTTATCCTTTTTTCAATCAACGTAGTATGAATAATATGATGTGGGGGGCACCCATGAAGCTTATGTGGCTTGGTTGCATGGCTACGGAAGGTTAGAGAAAAATAAATAGATAATGTGTTTAGAGTGCACTCCACTAAATAGATATACTTTGGATCCAATGCAACGGACCGGCACATCTATATCTATACCCCCTATATAGCGTGTCAAAAACTTTGAAAGTTGGTCGTTGGATGAAGCCAATCCGATGGTACAAAGATGGCAAATCCGAGCACTACTGGCCATTGGATATCATCCACCAGATTCTGCCACATGTATAATCTAGAAGACTCCATGGTTGAACTTAATTCATGACTAACTTTGCCACAACTAAGCTTAGGCAAAGTTATTAGTTCTTCAAAATGAGAGCCACAAGTTGGCAAGCCTAAGGGAATCTTGCCACATTTTTTGTGTGTATGTCATGTGGGGCCTTAGTGTGGCTTGCCTAAGGTGTGGCTTGAACCAAACACTCACCTAAGTTAATCAAACTTGCCTAACCTTACATTCCACCAGATTTTGCCACATGTTAGAATCCAGAAAACTCCACATGTAGAAGCATAATGCACAAACCACCAGAATCTCATGCGTGCAATGCACGTGTACCTTACTAGTACTACTCCAGTTGGTAGTAGTAAGAAACAAATTCCAGTTTTGGCATGAGCTCGTACTACGGGAGCACCACAAGGCCTGCCGCAGGAGTTACATTTCCCTCTCGGGGCCCACGGGACTGAACTTCAGTGGCTTAGTGCCCGGCCTATGAGTCAATGACATATGGACCTTAAATGCGGCTGGCCCACATGTCATTCTCATGGTGGTGGCGTGGTTCGCGACTCACTCGTTCGAGATGAATTGGCCGGTGGTGGCGTGGCCGTGGCAAGGGTGCCACAGCTGGGCGTCAGGGTGTTACAAGGCGTAGATGGCCACACCGATGGGTACTACCTGTAGTACATAAGTACTCCAGCTGAGGATTGATGCCCGGGACGAAATGTGTCACAGCCGCTGGATGAAAATTCGATGGTGAGGGAGTACGGATCGGAGCACAGCAGCGAAGCAGGCAAACCGCGTCCAATCGGGTGTGTCTGTGGTAGAAAGTTGATGGTCGCCGCAGTTCAGCTGGCCCGCATGTCATGCACACAAAGTCAGAGGAGCGGTGGGGCCGAGAGGGATGCGGGGCACGAACAATCCTACCATTCTGTCACTGACATGTGGGACCCATAAGCATGGGTCCCACCTGTCCGCGAAGGAAAGGCAGGGCAAGGCAGTGATAGCCACGTCAGAGGATCCATGTCCACGTTAGGGGACGTCGTGCCGTGGGTTGGAGCGGCGTCGTGTGAATCGCGTGTGGGTGTGGCAGCGGTAGAAACAAGAAACGTGATGGTCGCCGTGGTTCAACTTCCATGGACAAGTTGTCGTGTCTGCTGACACATGTATAATAAAACTAGAGTGTTTATATTTCAGGCACGTGAACAAGTATTATTCTACTAGTTTGGATCCATTGCAACGCACGGGCCAGCACATTGGTAGTAGTAGTGTCCATCTCTATCTCTAGAGGCCTTCCCTCGTTCATCCTTTTCTCTCACAAGATAAACTACTCATACAAATGCATCTTGATGTTCCGTGGAACACACGAGGATGTTTCCTTGGGGGTCTCTCCAGCGCGGCGTGTCCATAGTTGCAAGTTGACGCCCCTTGAGATGCCGATGTTGAGGGGCACTCGGATTTCCTCCGATGAGTAGGTAAGATGAGATTGATCACGTAGTAAATGCATTCTAAAGACTACCTCCGTGTCCATTTCCTAATTCTCCCCCTGCCCACTATTTCACAGGCTAGGCTCGGCGCGGGTGGAGATTGGCTTGCATATGTACGGGAGGGTACCAACATCAATTCGCACAACATTTACAATGGTGACACCGTTCCCGTAGAACCTTTGTCCAACATTGGGATCAGCCATGCGACGGGCCACTGCATGAATTGGTACGATGGAACCACGGTGAGATTGACTAAGATAGCACGAACCTTGCACATGGCGGTGAAATGTGGACCATGCTGTCTGAGGCCGATTTGTTGCCGTACGAGTAGGAAGACGTTGTGATCCTTTCTAACCGCATCTTCGCAGTGACAAACCGGGGGCTTATTTTGTATGGGACACATCCTATGATATACCCCCTCTCTCCCAGTTTATTCGTTTTATAAGTTTCAAATTAAAATTTAGAGCTCCCCGTCACATGTTGAGATTACACTGTCCATTAAATCGTTGCGTGCATATATAGTAAAGAAACAAATCTCGAGTTTGGCACGAGTTCGTGCTGCGGGAGCACCACAAGCCCTGGTGCAGGAGTTACATTTCCCTCTCAGGGCCGTCGGTACTAAGCTTCAGCGCCTTACTACACCTACCTTTGAGTCAATAACACGTGGACCCGATAGGTGACTGGTCCACATGTAATGCTCCCGAAGGCAGAGGGGCAGTGGGGCCAAGAGGGGTGAGCCGCAGGTCGGGGGACGTGTGGTTTCATGGGTTCGAGCAGCGTCGTGGGAATCGCGGATGGCTATGGTAGAAACTTGATGCTCACCACATTTTAGGTGGCCCACATGTCATGCACACAAAGGCAGAGGGGCGGTGCGGCTAAGAGGGGTGAGGCGAATGTTGGGGGCGTGGTGCTGTGGGTTGGAGAGGCGTCGTGGGAATCGCGAGATGAAACATGATGGTCACCATAGTTGAACTTCCATGGACAAGCTGTCATGTATACGGACACATGCACTGCATACCGATCACTGGAAGGAGTAGCAGAGAAAGCTATATATGCGGATAAATAGTTCCTTATAGTCAAGCAGACCCATGCTACTACTCTGTTCCAAAGACATGCACACCATCGAAATAGTCCATCTATATCAATATACACCGAGAGGGAATAATTTTTTTTACAAGAGAGGAAATAGTTCATCCATCCATAATGCCCTCCTGCTAGTGCAGCATTTTCTTCTTCTTCTTCTTCTTCTTCTTCTTGTTGTTGTTGTTGTTGTTGTTGTTGTTGTTCTCATTCTCTATGGGAGACGGCTTCGCAACAAGCTCTTTGGACCTTGCAGCTATCTCAAAACTCACACGGGCATCGAGGGCAGTATATTTTATCCGCTCGTACATCAAGGGATAATTCTCCCATCCTGATGACCTTAATGCCACCGTCTCGTCGCACTTCTGAAGATTTGTACCGAGCACAAAATTTGCTACGTTGAATAGGGATGGTGTCTGTTTAGCCCAATCTTCTACAGGAATTTTGATTCTGGTTTGTAGGTCAGCGATGCTTTTCAAATCAAGGTTGTACGGCTCCAGCTTTTGTTTGTCCCCTTCGATGGCTGCCCCATAGAAGTATACGTCCTCCCGAGACAAGAAATCGTGAAGCTCACCTGGTATGGAGGGTGAGTGTATGATGTGGTACACCAAAACATCATCTTCGAGGCACAGCTGAAGGACGGCGGCGCGCTAGATCTTCCCAGGGGCACGCTCCGTGTACTCTGCATCGAGACCGATGACCCTCATCTCTACCTTTTCGAGGGAGTTGGATACATTGTTGATCCACTGCCGAACAACCCTTGGGTGGACGGTGACGGTGGCAACTATGCGCATCGAGCCTTCGACGAGGACATATTGGACGCTAAAAACCTGCATCTCGACCTCTTTCGCCATTTGGAACCGCTGGAACGGAGGCCTATGGTTTGGAGAATTAGGATTAGATGGCTAGTCTAACTGATGTAGTAGATGATTATTTAAAGAGGTTAAAACAATGTGAACGCAGTGGGGTTTGGATGCAAATGAAGACGAAGGGGAGGTGAAGAAGCTGAGGCGAATCGGTTCCCAATGGAGAAGTAAATGGGAGAAGTGGTGTGCAGGCAGTTGATTAGACGACTAGGTAGACTAAACGAAAAGGCTATGCGGGTAGACTGAGGAGTCGTACCTGTTCGTGTACGTGCCCATCCTTCCTGATAGGTGGGACCTATGCAAACAGATATAAAAAATGTGTCGTAGCCTTTTTTTGAGCGCGTGAGTGGGAGACACAAGATTCTCTGGTTAAGGAATACTCCCTCCGTTTAGGTGAGTATAAGTCACCTTATGAAAATCAGGTTTTCCCAAAACCTTTAGGCGTGGAGCATTAACTTTCTGCTCGATCCCCTCCCAGCCTCGTTAGCCAGTGTTCTCTTCCTCTGCTGCCGCGTTCTACCTTTCCATTTTTCCTCTTCTCAAGTGTGGAACGATCTGCATGCCGTCCTTGATGCACCAGAACGACCACTGCATGCATCACGGCAGGGCGTTGATTGGGCATGCACGAGAATTTGGTTCTGCTCGCAATATGGATGATACCTGAACAATGAAGTGAACAGGCATGCTAGCACGGGAGACCTATTTCCGCTATACAATACTGGAGTACTCATGTTCCTACTAGTAGTAGTAGTAGTAGTACAACTGTGGTACACTTGATGGTCAAAATACTATTCATCCGGTCCTCACAGTGAAGTGACAACACCATGCGCCTGACACTAGTCCAGGCGAGGCGGCGTGTTCGGGATACTAAAGTCAGCCTCACCCTGTGCACTGTGCAATCTGTCACCTCCGCTGTCCAGCACATTGGCGACTCACCTCGTCTCTCTCTCCGCTCCCATAGCACCACTCCATCTCCATCTCCTTCTCCGTCTCTATCTCCGTCTCCATCTCACTGTGCCCCCATGTACCGTAGCCTCACTCGCCTCCCCCAGTACCACTATTCCCTCGCTAGCCGCTCCAGCACCGACATCCTTCTCCCCCGTAAATTAAGCCCCCTTCGAAACTCCACCATGGCCGAATGCTAACCGCGCAGCATCCATATGAGCCGCGATTGGAGCAATCTCCCCAATGACATCCTCGACCTCTGTTGTTCGTGTATGGATATGTTGACCGCCCTGTGGCTGGCTACATGCTCGAGGGACATGCACAGGGCCATCGTCGAAGCGAGGCCTAAGCTTTTCAAGACACCCTGCTTGCTGCTATCTGGTCTTGCGAGATTGGCTCACCATGATATGGAGGCATGCATGATGCCCCTCGACTTCAATCCAATCTCCATTAGCCGAAACTTCTTTGCAGGTATGTAGTGTGTCGCCGTACATCATTTACCTCGACATCGATCCGATCACCATCGCCCGAAACTTCTTAGCAGGTATGTACTGGGTCGGCATGAACTCCCACTGGATGGCTGCCTTCAGAGAAGACGGTAAAAAGTTGGTGCTCGTGAACTTCCAGACCTCCCATGAGATTATCCTTCCTTCGTTGGATTATATAGAGTAGTACCATCGCGGTCCAAGTCATTTAGATTACTATGTCAGTTGGACGGACCTTGTTTTGCAGAAGATTGTAATCTGCCAAGTGCCCACACGACATGCAAATTACGCAGACTTCAAGCTAATTGCCTTGTTCGACCGCGGACTCGCCTATCTTTACGCCGGTGCCTTCTTTAGCTGGAGACAACTCGACTCGCAGTGGATCATCGACAAAGCTAATACACACTTCTATGATGCTATTGAACACAATGGCATCATCTACGCGATCTACAAAGTAGATGGCACCACGTATTGCTGGGACGGCGCGTGTAAGTTGTTTCCGTCTCATGTTAATGATGACACCATGACACTGTTTGAACTTTTTGTGATGATTGGCATATCCCTGTTTGAGCTGAATTTGAGTAGAACTATGGCAATATATTAGAGACGCCGTAAATCAGCTATATTTGGAATGAGTTAATTCATGCGATTGTGACCATGTCATTATAGCCAATTTGTACCCTGAATAATCAAACGGTTAGGAATATATGGATATTATCCTTATTTTACAGTAATCTATATACTACTACTAAATATGAGTGTGTATCAATGGCCATGTTAGTTTCCTCATTTTCATGATGTAGAAACATGCACCACACTGTTGGTTTCATCTAACCATACATTAGGGAAGTGAATGTGCATATGGAGAACTCTATATTTGGAAGTAGTGAAATCCTGCAATGCTTACCATGTGCACATACCTATATTCGCCCTTCAGCAATCAATGGCTAGAATAATATCCTCACAAAAATTTTGCCCACAGAACATGAGTATATAACAATGCATGGTCTGTTAGTTACCTTGAAGAATTTTTTTGTGAGGACAGAACATGATTACATAACATGCACGACATGGTAGTTTCTTGTGAAGAATCGATTGCGAGATAACATGAGTATAACCATGCATGGCACTTCTATATTTTCGAACCCAGTATACATTTCCCTGTATTTTCCTCCCAGTTCCAACAGGGACATATCACTGCTATTTCTTGCATTATCCTACTCATACACTGAGCAATGATGATCTTACATTAACAATGCCTGTCCTTTTTGATATGATGCGGTGTCCCTATAGTTACCGCCCTTTGTAATCACACCACCTTTGCCAAAAACAGGGAAGCACAACTGGTTCCTCGCTCGATCAGACGATGACAAAAGACTGATGATCATTCGGACACATGAGCCAGAAAAGTTATATTGCAAAAACCCCACTGTATACAAGCACCGTGTAATACGTGAGTATCCGGACAGTGGCTGTTACGTCTATGAGCAGGATACCAGCTTGTTGGGGCCTTTAGGATTTTTTAGTTGGAGGCGGGTAAACAGCCTTGGTTCACACTCTCTGTTTCTCGGACTCAATTATCCGATTAACCAGGAGATCACCGTTGGCAAGGACCTTGATGGCAGAGAGGCTCTGTTTGCTATGGAAAACTGTGTCTACACAGCGAGCCCTAGGAGTTCAGGGAGCAAACTCCCCTGATTGTCAACGATACAGCCTGCAGCCAAAAGAAGGTGAGAATGACAAAGGCATCCGGATTAACTTTGATCCTTGGATGTCTCAATTACGACAGGCAGTGATGTGGTTCAAGCCTTCAGGTTGATAGCTAATTGGGCTGTTGCATCGAAAGGGTGGAGTACTGGTGTCTCCGGATCACTGGTCACTGAAGCGGGGCTGCAAATTATGATGGTGTTGAATCATCTCTTCGAATGACTTTGTTGTCTTTGCTGGTGGTTCTGGATGGGTAGTTCTTTCTTTTGTTACGCATATTCCTTGTCATTTGGTCATCCTCGTCTATGTCACTCTTTCTATGTAATAGTTGCTTCTGTTTAGAATGTCATTCTCGTCTGGATCACGAGAGTCTAAGCGCTGCAGATGGGTGCATTTTGGTGGTGTAGCAAGACTTCTTATGAACTATCATGTCAGTAGTAGTCACTAGTCAGTGCTTGAATGTTGTACATATCATTGTTTTGAACTGTTTATTGTCTCGAACTACTGGTGGGCTAAATGAGGGCATCACCATTCTCTAGTGTTTAGAGTATATCTCCTTTTTTAAAGTTATATAATTTGAGATCACTGTCTTTTCAATGATGTACACTTGTTTGGGCCAGTGAGGTGTCGTTGAATATGGGCCGAGTAGTAACGCAATGCCAAACAGGACAATTATGACTCTCAGGCCGGGCTCTCAAAAGATCCTGAAAAAAAGGCCGGGCTCTCCAAAAAAAGAAAGAATAAGGACTCTTAGGCCGACATGTGGGCGCCACCGGTGTTTTCATGCGCTTGCGCGCCGAGAGCATATTGGCGCGTGCTCGAAATTCATGCTACCTTTTCATCCCCAGTCTCCCGCCCCTCCCCCACCTCTGGAATCTCGATTCCTACTCCAGTTCCCCCAAATCCCCCTCCTGTACTCCCTGTACTCAAGCGCACTATCATGTCGCGGGTCAACGCAGATCTCCAAGCCGGAGATCCTGAGGTCCGTCCTGCCTTCGGTCGCTGCATGTTGTCGCTCAACAGTGGCATGGCGGTGCTTGACGACCTGTTTGCCGGCAAAGTGTTGATGGTAACCATCAACGGTGACTGGCCTCCCGTCTCGCCGAACGACCTTGTCAAAGCTCTTGGCATTGCGCACGACATCCAAATAAGTGACTTGCTCGTCGAAGTCTGTCCACCACCGGTTGATTTCTTTGTCAGGTTCCGGACAACTTTCGACTGCAGTCTTGTGTTCGAATCTTCCCGGCGTTTGTTCTGCGATGGCGCGCTGGTGAGCCTTGATCGGTGGCACCTAGGATGGGGCTCGGTGCCCTCTGAGCTTGAGTTTTTAACAAAGCTTACCTTCCACGGCATGCCTCGACGTTCTTGGAACAGCGAGTCCATGAACGAGCTTATCAACGACCTTGGAGGTGAGCTCATAAGTATGTTTGTTCCTCCAGACAGCTGGGCTGTGAGGGTTATGGCATGGATGAAGAAGCCGTCCACCATACCGAAGGTGATTGGTTTTGAGATACCGGTGCAGGAACCGGGGTTGTACTATTCGTCGCCACCAAGGCCGCCGCAGACCACGTTAGGGATGTACCTGTATCAAGTGTTCGTGCATGTCGAAGAAGTGGTCAATCCATCAATCGAAGTCCTGCCTCCGCCGCTGGTGCCAGGGTCTGTCGACGACATTCATTACAGGAGTCAACATCAGACTTTCCCCGTGTTGCTTGGAACGATGGATGGCACAGGGCCTACTCCATCGCGCGGCGGAGGCCACTACTTCTTTGGGAGAAGAGGCAGGGCTGGCTGCCTGGATGTGCTCTAATTTGAGGTAACAACTGAATCTTGTCAGATAGTACTAGTTAAATCCGAGCTATGGGTCTGAACTCTGAAGCACTGATATGCCAGTACATTTGATTGTGACCTGTTCTAATTTTGTACCTGAACTTTTTTTAGAAAGGGTTGTACGTCAACTTAATGTGCTAGCAGAACTTATTGTGTTGTCTGTCTGTTTTCTTTGCACAACATTCAAGATATTTCCCCGTCATTTATAAAGACGATGAACCATTATGTACGACTTCGTTGGTTTCAACATAGCCCTTCCCGTAGCGATCCACTGCTTCCATCCTGATTGTGCCGCCTGCGTGAAATTTTTGTATGGAAGTTCAGTGTGCTATGATGTTCTATATGATTGTGTCGACTATATAAGTTTTTACTGAGCATCAGCAATGCATATGGCTGAAAGATGTATTTACGAGCATCGACCGATGGGTCTCTCTCTCTCTCACACACACACACACACACACACACACGCACAAGTGGGACCCGTTGAATTATTTATTTGCTCGTGACAGCTTTTAATTAGGTTCCACTATAATCTAACTTTTTTCTTAAGTTATTAATTGAGCTCAGTGACTTCAAAAATTTGTACAAAAGCCTTGTTTGGGCCTTTCCGGCGTCGCTGAATGAGGGCTGAGTAACCATGTTAGGTTGTACTGTACTACACAGGCCTTTTTTTCAACATCAGCAATGCAACTGGGCCGACAGTTGTACACAATACACGGGTCAACTTTGTTATCCGCCTGGGCTGCTAAGTTTCCTAGGAGGTATGCATTAGGCTTAACAAGAAAATGGACTTTAAGAAATAATAAATGGGATGTAATTATAATAACTGGGCAATTACTATGCACCAAACACGTAATTAGTTTGAAAAATATATTATTTTTGGAATTTGGAAATTTTAATTTCATTACTTGTTGCGCGCGCAATATTTCGTTGGATTTTAACGTAATACAACTTTATTTTGAAATTATATTTAACCTGACTAGAAATTTCGGAAAAAAATATTTTGGATCCCATCAAAATGTGGGAATTTTTTTTGAATTCTGTTTTGAGCGGCTGTTTGAAATTATTAATCGTTGTCCTAGCTAGAAGTTGGGCTGTACTTTTAACAAACTGTAAATGGGCTGTAGTAAATTCCATTAGAACTAAAAAATGGGATGTACATTCTTACAAATCGCAAATGGGATATATGTTCTCTGCCAAATCCGAGATGTGGGCCTACTAAGTTGACACGTACCAAGGGCTTTGTCAACTTAGTCAATATAAACGATTCTAGCTGTAGTGATCGTACGATGTCCATCCAACGGCCGTAGTGCATCTTCTCTGGTCTTCTTGCTCCAGCCGCGCAAAGCAGCGCTGGTCGTGTCGCGTGCTCCTGCCTCCTGTGGCCGGTTGTGATGCCGCGGAGGCCTCACCGCCCCGTACTACTCCCACCGCTGGCCAGGCCATCCCTCTACTCACCCACACCCCCTGTTATTCTGCGACGACGGTAGCCTCACATCGCAACCGAACCAGTGAACCCTCGTACTCCTCTCCGGGCGGGCTTCCACTGCTGCATCTTCCCCGGCTCCGTGTCGTCCCCTTCCTAGGCCTCGCCGTCGTCCAGACCACCGCCCTGGTGCTCTCGGCGCGGCGTGGTCAACGTGATCAACGACCGACTTCCATCGGAAGAGTACTGTATGTGGAGAGGCTGACAGCTGGGTCCAGGCGGCCGCAAGGAAGTGCCTCCTTATTACGCGCAAAATAATTATTCCTCCACGTGACACTAGGGACCCACCGGACGGGCCACCTTATTTCGCGAAAACAAACGTTTCCCCTGACTGCTGGGACCCACCGGACGGGCCAGCGTATTTTGCGAAAAAACATTCCCCCCGCTGTCAGCTCGGACCCACCGGAAGTGCCTCCTTATTACGCACAAAAAAATGAATGCTCCCCCTGCTAGCTGGGACCCACCATGGTGGGAGGCTGACTTGTGGACCTACTAAGTTGACTGGGACGGGGGCCTTTTTCAACTTTAGTCAATATGAACGATTCTAGCTCCAATGACCGTACGATGTCCATCCAACGGTCGTAGTGCTTCTTCAACCTCTGTTCTTCTTGCTCCAGCCGCCCAAAGCAGCGCCGGTCGTGCTGCATGCTCCTGCCTCCCGTGGCCGGTTGTGCTACCGCGGAGGTCTCACCGCCCCCTACTATTCCCACCGCTGGCCAGGCCCTGCGGCGACGCCAGCCTCACACCACAGCCGAACCAGTGAACCCTCGTACTCCTCTCCGCGCGGGTATCCACTGTCGCGTCTTCCCCGGCTCCTCCTCGTCCCCTTCCTAGGCCTCGCCGTCGTCCACCGTCCTGGTGCTCTCAGCGCGGCGTGGTCAACATGGTGAAGGAACGACTTCCATCGGACGTGGACTGTACGTGGAGAGGCTGACAGCTGGGTCCACGGCCGCATCAAGGAAGTGCCTCCTTATTACGCGGAAAATAATGATTCCTCCACCTGACAGCTGGGACCCACCGGACGGGCCACTGTATTTCGTGAAAAAAACATTTCCCCCTGACTGCTGGGACCCACCAGCTACACCTTCACACGCAAGGAAGTGCGTCCGGGCAAAAAAACAAAACAATTCGCCCCCTGACTGCTGGGACCCACCAGCTACACCTTCGCACGCAAGGAAGTGCGTCCGGGCAAAAAAAATGATTCGCCCCCCTGATTGCTGGGACCCACCAGCTACATCTTCGCACGCAAGGAAGTGCGTCTGGGCAAAAAAAACGATTCTCCCCCTGACTGTTGGGACCCACCAGCTACATCTTCGCACGCAAGTAAGTGCCTGACATTCGGGACCCACCTGGTCGAAGCGTACGTAGCGTTGTCATTCTGGTCGCGAACGTGTACGTACATATATATTGGTGGATGTAGAGGCACGCACATATCGTAGTAGAGGCGCGCACGTAGCATGTACACGTACATACAGCGGCCAGGGTGCAAGAAAGAAAATACGGCCACGTATGTGTACATACGGGCGAGGTCTCAAATGCCTACTCGCGCATACGTACGGCCAGGGCTCGTGTACATGGCTGGGTCAGAACGGAGAAACAGCATCGTCATCGTGTTCATGGGGAGGCAACGGAATGTGTCGTGTTCATGGGGAGGCAACGGAATGCGTCGTGTTCATCGGGAGGCAACTGAACGCGTGGGAGCCAACCGGCTGGGTCGGAATAGAATGCGTGGTCGTGTTCATCGAGAGGGCTTGGACAGAATAGGTGATGGAAACGAGGCCTGGCGTACCGCACAACGGAGGAAACGGCCTTGTGTTCGACCGGCCACGTTCGAAATAGGGGTCCTGTTGATCGGGAGGGGTGTGGCGTACTGCAAAATGGAGGAAAAGGACCTCCTAC
>NC_057797.1:410273691-410315458 GCF_018294505.1 Triticum aestivum | reverse complement strand
CGCAACGCTCACTGTTCATCCTAGAGGCAGCATCGATCGGCTTCAGTTAGCAGCAGTAGCAAAGGAATCGCTCGATCGGGTTCAGTTAACAGCCATCGATCGATCACTCGGGTTCAGTAACGCGTAGCCTGCAGTGCAATTGCCCGGGTTTAGTTAGAGCCCAACACCTCGCTCGGGTTCAGTTAGAGCCAACGCCTCGCACGTGTACGAGAGAAACACGCATCGCTCGGCCCCCAACCTCCCACCGTAACCGGCAACTCCCCGAAATTTTCCTCCCCCTCGCTTCTACCATGGTTTTTTCCGTCATGGACGGCCCAAAGAATATCATGCAGCTGCGTCTCCGGCCCGCCCAGGACGAAAAGCCCATTTTCTATCATGATTTTTTGTCATAGAAGTAGGAGCCCACCACATCTATGATGATACCGGGTTTTGTCACAATTATCGTCTTAGAAGTGTCATATGTATGACAGAAAAAAAAAATCATTCGGCCCAAAATGTCACGGATGTGTCATTTTTTGTAGTGCTTTGCCAAAAATAGGGAAGCACAACTGGTTCTCGCTCGATCAGACGACGGCAAAAGACTGATGATCATTCAGACACATGAGACAAAAAAGTTATATTGCAAAAACACCACTGTTACAAGCACTGTGAAATACGTGAGTATCCGAACAGTGGCTGTTGCGTCTATGAGCAGGATACCAGCTTGTTGGGGCCTTTAGGATTTTTGAGTTGGAGGCAGGTAAACAGCCTTGGTTCACACTCTCTGTTTCTCGGAATCAATTATCTGATTAACCAGGAGATCACCGTTGGCAAGGAACTTGATGGAAGAGAGGCTCTATTTGCTATGGAAAACTGGGTCTAGACGGCGATCCCTAGGACTTCGGGAGCAAACTCCCCTGATTGTCAATGATACAGCCTACAGCCAAAAGAAGGTGAGAATGACAAAGGCATCTGGATTAACTTTGATCCTTGGATGTCTCAAGTACGACAGGCAGTGATGTGGTTCAAGCCTTCAGGTTGACAGGTAATTGGGTTGTTGCATCGAAAGGGTGGAGTACTGGTGTCTCTGGATCACTGGTCGCTGAAGAGGGGCTGCAAATTATGATGGTGTTGGATCATCCCTCTTCAAATAACTTGTTGTCTCTGCTGCTTGTTCTGGATGGGTGGTTCTCTCTTTTGTTATGCATATTCCTTGTCATTTGGTCATCCTCGTCTATGTCACTCTTACTATCTGATAGTTGCCTCTATTTAGAATTTCATTCTCGTCTGGATCACGAGAGTCTGAGCGCTGCAGATGAGTGCGTTTATGTGGTGTAGCAAGACTTCTTATGAACTATCATGTCTTGCTGTTTATGTCAGTAGTAGTCACTAGTCAGTGTTTGAATGTTGTATATATCGTTGTTTCAAACTGTTTATTGTCTCGAACTGCTGGTGGGCTAAATGAGGGCATCACCATTCTCTAGTGTTCAGAGTATATCTCATTTTTTCAAGTTATAATTTGAGCTCAGTGTCTTTTCGATGATGTACACTTGTTTGGGCTAGTGAGGTGTCGTCGAATATGGGCCGAGTAGTAACGCAATGCCAAACAGGTCAATTATGACTCCCAGGCCAGGCTCTCAAAAGATCCTCAAAAAAACGTCGGGCTCTCCAAAAATAAAAGAATAAGGACTCTTAGGCCGACATGTGGGCGCCACCGGTGTTTTCGTGCGCTTGCGCGCCGAGAGCATATTGGCGCATGTTCGAAATTCATGCTACCTTTTCATCCCCAATCTCCGGCCCCTCCCCCACCTCTGGAATCTCGATTCCTACTCCAGTTCCCCCAAATCCCCCTCCTGTACTCCATGTACTCAAGTGCACTATCATGTCGCCGGTCAACGCGGATCTCTGAGCCGGAGATCCTGAGGTCCGTCCTGCCTTCGGGCGATGTGTGCTATCGCTCAACAGTGGCATGGCGGCGCTTGACGACCAGTTTGCCGGCAAAGTGCTGATGGTAACCATCAACGGCGACCGGCCTCCCATCTCGACGGATGACCTTGTCAAAGCTCTTGGCATTGCGCACAACATCCAAATAAGTGACTTGCTCGTCGAACTCTGTCTGCCACCGGTTGATTTCTTCGTCATGTTCCTGAGAACTTATGACTATAGTCGTGTGTTCGAATCTTCCCGGCGTTTGTTCTGCGATGGCGCGCTGGTGAGATTTGATCGGTGGCACCCAGGATGGGGTTCGGTGCCCTTTGAGCTTGAGTTTTTAACAAAGCTTACCTTCCATGGCATGCCTCGACATGCTTGGAACAGCGAATCCATGAATGAGCTTATCAACGACCATGGAGGTGAGCTCGTAAGTATGTTTGTTCCTCCATACAGTTGGGCTCTGACAGTTATGGCATGGACGAAGAAGCCGTCCACCATACCGAGGTGATTGGTGTTGAGATACCGGTGCAGGAACCGGGGTTGTACTATTCGTCACCACCAAGGCCGCCGCGGACCACATTAGGGATGTACCTGTATCGAGTGTTCGTGCATGTCGAAGAAGTGGTCAATCCATAAATCGAAGTCCTGCGCCGCCGCTGGTGCAAGGGTCTGTCGATGATGTCCATTACAGGAGTCAACGTCAGACTTTCCCCCGTGTTGCTCGAAACGATGGATGGCACAGGGCCTACTCCATCGCGCGGCGGAGGCCACTGCTTCTTTGGGAGAGGAGGTAGGGCTGGCTGCCTGGATGTGCTCTAATTTGAGGTAACAACTAAATCTTGTCAGATACTAGTTAAATCTGAGCAAGGGGTGTGAAGCACTCATGTGCCAGTACATTTGATTGTGACCTGTTCTAATTTTGTACCTGAACTTTTTTTAGAAAGGGTTGTATGTCAACTTAATGTGCTAGCAGAACTTATTGTGTTGTCTGTCTATTTTCTTTGCACAACATTCAAGATATTTCCCCGTCATGATAAAGACGATGAACCGTTATGTACGAGTTCATTGGTTTCAACATAGCCCTACCCGTAGCGATCCACTGCTTCCACCCTGATTGTGTCGCCTGCGTGAAATTTTGGTATGCAAGTATAGTGTGCTGATGTTCTATATGATTGTGTCAACTATATAAGTTTTTACTGAGCATCAACAATGCATATGGCTGAAAGATATATTTATGAGCATCGACCGATGGGTCTCTCTCTCTCTCTCTCACACACACACACACACACACACACACACACACACACACAAACAAACACACGCACATACGCACAAGTGGGACCCGTTGAATTATTTCTTTGCTTCTGACAGCTTTTAATTAGGTTCCACTGTACTCTAACTTTTTTCTTAAGTTATTAATTGAGCTTAGTGACTTCAAAAATTTGTACAGAAGCCTTGTTTGGACCTTTCCGACACCGCTGAATGTGGGCTGAGTAGCCATGTAAGGTTGTACTGTACTACACAGGCCTTTTTTCAACAACGGCAATGCAATTGGCCCGACAGTTGTACACAATATCCTGGTCAACTTGTTATTCCCCGCTAGGCTGCAAATCTTTCCCAGGAGGGATGCATTGGGCTTAACAAGAAAATGGGCTTTAAGAAATAATAAATGGGATGTAATTATAAAAAATGGGCAGTAACTATAAAAAATGCACCAAACACGTAATTAGTTTAAAAATATATTATTTTTGGAATTTGAAAATTTTAATTTCATTACTTGTTGCGCGCGCAATATTTTGTTGGATTTTTACGTAATACAACTTTAATTTGAAAAATTATATTTAATCTGACTAGAAATTTCCGGATAAAAAATATTTCGGATCCCATCAAAATGTGGGAAATTTTATTGAATTCTGTTTTGAGTGGTTCGTTGACATTATTAATTATTGTCCTAGCTAGAAAATGGGTTGTACTTTTAACAAACTGTAAATGGGTTGTAGTAATTCCATTAGAATTCAAAAATGGGTTGTACATTCTTACAAATCGCAAATGGGCTATATGTTCTCTGCCACACACTTGTAGGCCTTCTAAGTTGACGCGTCCTCTTAAAAAAACTAAGTTGATGCGTATGCAAGGCTTTGTCAACTTATAGTCAACACACGGTTCAAGCTGCAGTGGCCGTTGGATGTCCATCCAATGGATATCGTGCTTCTTCTTCAATCTCTGATATTCTTGCTTCAGCCGCCCAAAAAATGATTCCTACCCCTGACATCTGGGGTGCACCATTTCAGAGGCTGACCTGTGGGCCTACTAAGTTGACACGTACCAAGGGCTTTGTCAACTTAGTCAATATAAACGATTCACCGTATGATGTCCATCCAATGGCCATCGTGCTTCTTCAACCTCTGGTCTTCTTGCTCCAGCCCCCAAACCTGCGCCGGCCTTGCCACCGGCTCCTGCCTCTCGTGTCCGGCTGTGCTGCCACAGCTGGCCATGCCATCCCTCTATACTCACCCACACCTCCTGTTATTCTCCGGCGACGGTAACCTCACACCGCAGCCAAAGTAGTCAACCCATGTACTCCCCTCCGCGTGGGCATCCACTGTCGCGTCTTCCCTGGCTCCGTGTCGTTCCCTTTCTAGGCCTCGCCATCGTCCATTGCCTTGGTGCTCTCCGTGTGGTGTGGTCAACATGGTCAACAAAGGACAGCCATCGGAAGAGGACTTTAGGCGGTGAGGCTGACAGCTGGACCCACTAGCTACATCTTCGAACACAAGGAAGTGCCTCCTTATTACTCACAAAATAAAAACGATTCCTCCCCCTGACAGCTGGGACCGAGCAGCTATATCTTCACCCGCAAGGAAGTGCGTCCTTATCCTCCCTGACCGCTAGGACCCACCGGTCAAAGCGTATGTAGCGTTGTCTGTCTTGTCGCGAACGTGTATGTACATACTGGTCAATCGGTCTCTTTACAAGTATGAACCATGGACGAGTAAGTAGCGGCATGTGTTGTTGTAGAGCACCCGACATAGCAGTTCACGCAGTCCTGTCTAAGTCCTGTATACGTGCGTACAGCCACACGGCAAAAAATACGGCCACGTACGTACATACGGGCAGGGTCTCGAGCACGTACTCGCGCATATATATACAGACGGCCAAGGCTTGTGTACATGGAGAGACAACGGACGGCAGAAACGGCGCCCTGTTCATCGGGCAGCAAACCGGTTGGGTCGGAACAGAGAAACAACGTCCTGTTCATCGAGAGGCGACCGACTGGGTCGGAATGCATCGTGTTCATCGGGAGCCAACCGGCTTTGACGGAATAGCAGATCAAAACGAGCCTGGCATACCGCAGAATGGAGGAAATGGCCTTGTGTTCGACCGGCCACGGTCGGAACGGGATCCTGTTCATCGGGAGGGGTGTGACTGTCACGCCCAATATGCGACCCTATCCTAAAGGAACTCGAAGGTCCCACCAAGGATAGAAGCGCATATTGGAGACGCTTTTGCAAGGTGGATATCATTACATCGTACCATTACATAATAGTTGGGGATACATACAAGAGGCATACAATGCCACATGAATACAACAACATCATACATAAGAGCAACATCCGACTACCAATGAAACACAAACAGAAACTCAACAACATCCACCCTGCTAGCCCAGGCTGTCGACCCACCTATCCCCTGAATGACGAAGCAGAAGAAGAACTCCAAAAGAAGTAATATCGCTCTCGCTTCATGATCATCACAATACTTGTACCTGCAACTGTTGTTGTAGTAATCTGTGAGCCATGAGGACTCAGCAATCCCATTACCATGGGTATCAAAACTAGCAAAGTTTAGTGGGTAAGGAAAGGATAGTGGTGAGGTTGCAGTAGTGACTAAGCATATATGGAGGCTAACATATGCAAATAAGAGCGAGAAGAGAAGCAACGCAACGGTCGAGAAGCTAGAAGTGATCAAGAAGTGATCCTGAAACTACTAACGTTCATACATAACCCAAACCGTGTTCACTTCCCAGACTCCGCCGAAAAGAGACCATCACGGCTACACACGTGGTTCATGCGTTTTAATTAAGTCAAGTGTCAAGTTCTCTACAACCGGACATTAACAAATTCCCATCTGCCACATAACCACGGGCATGGCTTTCGAAAGTTTAAACCCTGCAGGGGTGTCCCAACTTAGCCCATTATAAGCTCTCACGACCAACGAAGGATATTCCTTCTCCCGGGAAGACCCGATCAGTCTCGGAATCCCGGTTACAAGACATTTAGGCAATGGTAAAACAAGACCAGCAAGACCGCCCGAATGTGCCAACAAATCCCGATAGAAACTGCACATATCTCGTTCTCAGGGCACACCGGATGAGTCAAGCTACGAGTAAAACCAACCCTCAAGTTTCCCTGAGGTGGCCCTGCAGGCTGCTCGGCTCAGACCAACACTTAGAGAAGCACTAGCCCGGGGGGTTTAAAATAAAGATGACCCTCAGGTTAATTACTCCCAAGGGAAAGGTAATACTCCCTCCGTTCTAGAATATAAGGTGTATGGGTTTCCGTTCAAGTCAACCTTTTAAAGGTTTGACCAAGATTATAGGATAAAATAATAACATCTACAATGCTTAATATATAAAATATGAAACTACTTTTCATGATAGATCAAATGATATAAAATTTCTTATTGTGGATATTGCTATATTTTTCTAAAAACTCGGTCAAACATGCACTCATTTGACTTTTGAAAAAACAAATACACCATATATAAAGGAATGGAGGGAGTAGGTTGTTAGGAAAATGTAAAACCAAAGTTGGGCCTTGCTGGAGGAGTTTTATTCAAAGCGAACTGTCAAGGGGTTCCCATACACCCGGCCGCGTAAGGAACGCAAAATCAAGGAACATAACACCGGTATGACGGAAACTAAGGCGGCAAGAGTGGAACAAAACACCAGGCATAAGGCCGAGCCTTCCATCCTTTACCAAGTATATAGATGCATTAACTAAATAAGAGATATTGTGATATCCCAACATAATCCTGTTCCAACATGGAGCAATCTTCAACTTCACCTACAACTAACAACGCTATAAGAGGGGCTGAGAAAAAGTGGTAATATAGCCAAACAACGTTTTGCTAGGAAGGGTGAAAAGGTTAGAGGCTGACATGGCAATTTGGGAGGCTTGATAAACAAGTGATAGGGAGCGCAGCATAGCGGTAGAACGATGCAACTAGCATAACAACGATAGTAGTGGGATCCAGGGTAATGGTCATCTTGCCTGAAATCCCGCTAGGAAGAAGAACGGGTCCATGAAGAAGACGAGCGGGTGAAGACGAACCAAGCGTAGACGAACGAATCCTCACGATCGCAATGAAACCGGAACTATCTAGAAGAAGCACAACCGGAAAGAAGCAAACAACATGGTAAACACACAACACATAAACATGGCATGCTGCATAACCAAGTATGATGCATGACAAGATTAAATGTTGGTTAACATGGCAAGAGTTGATACACAACAAAACTACCTATCTAGGCAATTTAAATGAGACCGGAAATAACAAACAACAATTCCGGAAAATCCCCATGTGCATATTTCAAATTTGGTAATGTTCTGCCTAAACCACATTTTAGAGCTGTTAAACAGCAAAAGAAAGTGCACCATGTTATCCTGTGCATTTTACATATATTGTTTCTTTAATTTGGATGCATGCATATTTAGTTATTGACAATTCAAAATGATGGCATTTTTCTGTATGCATGCTCTAGAGAAATGCTAAATTGCAGTGAACAGGAAAAAACATATGTTGGCCGAAAGTAATGCACTGTGCAAACCCAGGAGCAGAATTGGCCCGAAGCGGATGTTTGCACGTTTTGGAAAAAGAAAAAAAAGACACATAAGGAAAAGGATTGAGGCTCCATGGGATTCGGTCCCAGACCTCCTGCTGTTGGTGCGCTAAGATGACCAGTGGGCTACTGATTTGATTGCTAAAGAATGGACTTGACAGAGCATGAAAGAGGAGTAGAGCTTGATCTGGGTGAAGCAAAATTGGTGAAAACAAAAGGTGCGGCCTTGGGGATTTGATCCCTGGTCGCCTGGGTAACAAAGGGGAAGGCCATACAGTTTGGCTCCTGCGTGTGTTGATTAACAAGGAGGTGGCTACCTTGATAGCTTGATAGCCAAACAACAGAAGTGCTGAGCTTCAGCCATGGCTACGCCGAGAAAGCTCACGGCAACGGTGAGCGAACGCGGTGCCGATCTCTGCAGCTAGGCATCAGCGGGTGTGCGGAAAAGGGTGTGTGTGCAGGTGAACCAAGCGGCGGCTGCTGAGGGCATGCGCATACAAGGCTATGGGTACTGGAAACCGAGGACGAGCAGGAGCTTGTCTCGGTCATGGTGGTTACAGGTCGAAGCAGACAACGAGGCTCATGAGCGAGATGCACGTGTGTTGCGTGATTGAGTGTGTGGTAGGATGCATGCAAAGGTGAGGCGAGCAGAGGCTAGAACACGAGCTTGGGCCGCTGTCATGGTCGTCCATGGCGGACAAGGCCTCGGACGCGACGGGATCGGCGGCCACGGCTACAGAATCGAACCGGAGAGGGGCTGGGAGGAACGGCTGCTCACCGAGGGGGGGGAGGGCGGACGTGGAGCTCGGGCGTCCACGGTGGCCATGTGCGGCATGGTGCTATGTTTTACCGTGAGAGAGGAAAACGACTGGAGGTGGAAGAAAAAGTGAGGCTTGAGGGGATGACAGGCGGGCTCGACGGGTTGCATTGAGCAAAATTTACCAGGGGGAAGAGGAGAAAAGGCCAGGCGCGGGCTGGGCTAAGGGGTCTGCTGCTGGGCTGCTCTTCCTTTCTCACTCATTTCTTTTCTTTAATTCTTCAAACATAATAACAAGAGCAGAAATGCACAGGGAGATCTGGAAGGAAATAGACTGAGATAGAAATAGATCTGAGATCCTGGATTTATGCACAATATGAATAAAATTATTTGGACATTTTTTGAGATATAAAAATAACTCAAGTTTGAATTAAATTCAAACTTTAGCCATCTTTGAACCCAACAAAAACATTTTCAAATGAGCTGAAAATTGGCAGGGAGGGTGTAGGCAATGTGCAGGATTTTTAGGGAAAGAATGAACATTAACGGGGGCAGGGAAGAACTCACTTGCATAAAGAAGTAAAAGAAGAGGAAGAAGAAGGCGATGGTGCATGTCTAGGTTTGAGAGAGATATCAAAGGGGTTGATACATATGACATGAATATAGCAAGACAACATCATAAGGAATGCAATGCACATGGTGATTATGATGAAATGCAAAAAGACAAGAGGCACAATGCAACATAACAATGATGAGCATAGCATATGCAACAAATAAAAGGAACAATGCAAAACAAGTTGACAATGGCAAACACACCATGCCCAAGAAACAAAACACAAGGATGGAATGGCGCTATCGTGAACATGGCAACAATGAAATGAAATACACGACATCGATGAAATAAATGGAAGGTAACTAGAGCATCGGTCTCGGGGCGTTACAACTCTCCTCCACTAAGAGAAGATCTCGTCCCGAGATCTTAGGAACGAGACGGAAGGAAAGAGGGTAAGGTGAAATAAGAACGCAAAAGAGAAGATGAAAAAAGACGGGAGCACTCGGGTAGAAAAGAGGAACAACGAATATGACGAGAATGCAAAGCTCAAGAAACAAGTTGACTCTGAAACCACTCCGGTTAGAATAAGATAGGAAAGGAATAAGAACATAAGAATTCCGGCAGCACTCCGGCTGAAAATGGAAGGAATAGAACATGAGCTTCGCAAGATGGGATGACCCTTGACGAGATGAATAACGCAATGCCTCCAGAAGAATTGAAATAGTGGAATGAAAAGAACTTAGAAGGAAGGATTGAACAGAGTTGTTGAGAAAATCAACAATGAAAGAATAAGCTTGTTGTGGACTTATCAAAAACATCTCAAAACTTGAGGTGAAATTATACCACAACCAAAAGTTTGAATATCTGGGAAGAACGAAGAAATGCAAAACTCCACTTCAAAAGAATATGGAGAATGAATTGCACTTCAAGACGCGAGAAGAAAAGATACTTGAACTCCTCCAACAAAATTTTGATGAACTATTGAAGAATGAATTAAATCATGAAGAACCACCATGAAGAACTCCGGTGACAAAAGGATGATGAGATAGAATGAAGGATGAAAGAATAAGATGAGCCTTAGATGGAGGTTCCGACGAAATGGTCGAGGAAATTTGAACTCCGGAAAAGAAAAGATGAAAACACTTCGAACCGCGAAATTATTCATCATGAACAAACTCCGAAGGAACGGATTAATCACTTGGAGGAAATAAGAATAAGATTTATTGTATGCTTTTCCTTCATCAAATTACATTTATGACAAGCAATGGATTTTGCATACTACTTATTCTGATTGGAAAAGGATTAAAGGGGATATAGCACAAAACTTGAGCAAGTCTTCATGAACCACCTGTGGAATTGGTAAGAACGAATGAATTAAAATGATAACATTGGAAAAGGAATCTGAAGGAACCACGGTAAAAATTTGAAAATGACTGCTGAAAGGGAATGAATCACTGGGAAGAATTACAGGAACAAATATGCTTGAGGGGATTTAGATACCAGAGAACGGGAAGAACTCGAGCTGATTAAAGAGCACTTGAACGAAGCGCCGGGATAATTGGATAACGATAGCTGGAATATGAGGGCGAAGAATTCTTCTGGAAAACAATCCCTGAAATCAATCCCTGAAATACTCCGGATGGGTAAGAAAGAATAACTGGCAAACAAAATAGCTCCAGAAAAATTAGAAGAGTCAGATAAGATCCTGGGAAAAGACCTGTGGGTTGGGGCCCACTAAAAAGTAAACACCGTTGAAAAAGGATTGTTGAACAGATAGATGATGCACCGGAACAATTGAAATATTTCAATGAGGTGATAACCTCAAATTAATTGGAACACAGACGAATTTTCTGAGATGTCTTCTGCACTCCAGAAAGATTAAATGGCGAGAGGCAAATGAACAGGGAAAACACTTGATCCAAGGAAAAGAATATGATCAACCCAAGGCTTACCGCAAAACGGAGGAAATGGACTTCTCTTGGACCTCCTACGGTCAAAACGGGGTCCTGTTGATCGGGAGGGGTGTGGCGTACCGCAAAACGGACGAAACAGACTTGTGTTGGAGCGCTACGATCGAAACGGGGGTCCTGTTCATCGGGAGGGGAGTGGTGTACTACAAAACAGGACTCCACGGGATACTGTTCATCTCCACCGTCGACTGCCTCCACGGGCTACTGTTCATCCACCGTCGTCCTCCTCCAGCCTCCACCTGCTCCTGTTCATCCAGCCTCCACCGCTCCTCCACCGGCTACTGTTCAACCAGCCCTCTCCACGGGGTCCTGTTAAACCACCCCTCCACGGGCTACTGTTCATCCAGCCCTCCACCGGCTATTGTTCAACCATCCCTCCACGGGGTCCTGTTCATCCAGCCATCCATGGGGTCCTGTCCATCCACCCCAACTGGCTCGATCGATCGGGGTCCTATTCATCCAGCGGCAACGGCCTCTACTACCACGAGATCCTGTTCACCCCCCCTCCCACCGGGAACTGCTCATCCACCCCCCCAAACAACGCTCACTGTTCATCAAGAGGCAGCATCGATCAGCTTCAGTTAGCGGCAGTAGTGAAGGAATCGCTCGATCGGGTTTAGTTAACAGCCATCGATCGATCGCTCGGGTTCAGTAATGCGTAGCCTGCAGTGCAATCGCTCGGGTTCAGTAGGCGAACGCCTCGCTTGGTTCTGTTAGAGCCCAACGCCTCGCACCCACGCGCGTACGTGTACGAGAGAAATGCACATCGCTCGGCCCCGACCACCCACCATAACCGGAAACTCCCCGATATTTTCCCCGCCCTCGCTTCTATCACGGTTGTTTCCGTCATGGACAGCCCAAAGAATGTCATGCAGCTGCGTCTCCGGCTCGCCCAGGACGAAAAACCCATTTTCTGTCATGATTTTTGTCATAGAGGTAGGAGCCCACCACATCTTTGATGATATCGTATTTTGTCACAATTATCGTCATAGAAGTGTATAAGCATGATAGGAAAAAATTCGTTCGGCCCAAAATGTCACGAATGTGTCTTTTTTGTAGTGCATCCATTGGAGAGTCCCTGGAACCGAGACCACCCCTGAGCCCAAAGAAGGCGAAGTTATAGTCTTCACTGATCACATGCGCCAGGGGTTCACTCCACCCGGCTCAAAAAATTTCTGTGTTGTGCTGCACGTCTTCCAACTCCATCCACAAGATATCGGGCCCAATTTTGTTTCAAACATCTACAGCTTCCAAGTTTTTTGTGAAGTGTATCTGCAATAAGAGCCCACTATAGAACTGTTTAGGGAATTCTACTACCTGAACCGCCAGACTGAGTTCACCGATGGGCCTAGCCTAGAGTTGGGTGGTATTTCAATTCAGAGGCGGAAAGAAGCTACTTTTCCTGCTGCCAAACCTCCCAGTCATCCTACGGACTGGAATCAGACTTGGTTTTACTGTTAAGATACATCTCCAGAGGGTGAAAATCCCATGCCGGGTTACCTTGAACACTGGCTTAGCAACAGACACCGTCTCCAGAGCGGATTAGCACATAAGAACAGGTCAAATACATACCCATTTTTTCAAAGATCAGAGCTTTAATGGCTAACGATTTGAGTGTCATCCACCTGGTTCGATGCTGGGTCGCCTGGAGAATTTTGCCCTTAAGCCGCCGACCTGGCTTAATGTGTGATTATACTGGCAACGTCAAAGATCCTCAACGCCACTGCCAGATAGAACTGGATGATGATGACATCAATAATATGACCAAGACACTGCTAAAAGAGAGTTTGGAAGATTGCAGCAAAACAGGCTTAAATCCTTTTTGCACCCTTAATAAGCCTCCAGCTATGAGTATTTTAAACAAAATCTGGTTTATTCATTATCTACTTAAACTTCCTTCTTATAGTCACTTAATTTTCTGCAGGCCAATTCCCCTTTCTGGAACAAGAAGCTTCAGGATAAGCCGGCCAAGAAGACCCGGACAAAGAATAAGGCTTCCAAAAAGCCTTCTAAGAAGAAGACCAACCTCTCCGAGTTATTTGACTTGGATGATGATGAGCCGGAGGTAGAACTTGACTCCCTTGGCTCATTTTTATGCATCTTATTGACACTGATCAATATCAGGATGATGCGAAGGCCAGCCATGCAGATGATGCAGAGGTAATTACCCTTTCCTCCGACTAAGAACCTCTGCTGAGATAGAAAACTCGACAAGCAAGCCTGAAAGTAAGATTTTCTCACCCTTTAGCTTACTTGGATCCCAACTGTCTCTTGAAGAAACGGTAGCATGAACTTCGTCGCACAACCCAGAATAGTGGAGGTGGAAATCTTTCCTCCGGTTTACCATACACAGCGGCTCCAGGAAAGCGCCGGAATGAGGTGCCACAGAATTCAACCTTATCTTTTCCAAAAGCGGGTCTTATTCGTCAACCGCTTAACCCGTCCAATTCAAATTATCAGGGAACATCTCACTCCTCTTTCGGCGACTCAACTAGAACCCAAATTCCTGTTTTCAAAGTCACCCTGGGTAAGAACATTTAATATCTTGATTCTCATACTGATTGATACGCTGATATCATCTTATGTTTGCATTTCCAGGGGCATAGCTAAGCCCGGCAAAAAGTCAAAAATAAATAAACCGGATGAAGATTCAAACCCGGTGAGCAGGAGAAGCAAACAACAGAAGCTTCCCATCAGACTCCTGAGGCCACAGTTGATGACCCGCCACCGGAGGAACACAATGCTGCCATAGATCATATGGATGTTGACCCGACCGGTGTTAAACCGGCAAGTCCCCTCAAGCCTGCTGAAGAAAAGGCTGAAGACATTGTCGTCACTGGGATTGACTATACAGAGCCGGGCAACCCCACTGTCTTGTCCAAACTAGTGAAGCCTAACACTTGATTAAGTAGCCGAATGGTGTGCTAATGTAGGTGTCTGTAGCGGCCAAGTTGCGATTCTATCCCAATCACGTGATGAACTCATGATTGGGGCACAACCGCATTTCGAGCGCATAGCAAGGTGGATATCATTACAACATGCCATGTACTGAATATATGAGGATACAAGATAAAGGCTTACACTCACCACAAGCTACGACATGAATACATGAATACATCAATACATAGCAATCATCATACAGAAGAGCAGGATCCGACTACGGATGAAAACTAACAAAAAGAATAACAATATCCACCCTGCTAATCTCAGGCTCCTGACCCGGAACCGATCCCTTGATCAAAGAAGAACTCCAAAAGCAATCAAGCATCGCTCTCACGTCAGATCATTGCATTACCTGTACGTGCAACTGTTGTTGTAGTAATTTGTGAGCCACGAGGACTCAGCAATCTCATTACCATGGATATCAAGCTTGCAAAGCTTAATGGGTATGGAGTGGATAAGGGGTGAGGTTGCAGCAGCATTAAGCATTGTATGGTGGCTAACTTACGAGTACAAGTGTAAGATGAGAAACTACGCAAGCGGTCGCAAACTAGTAATGATCAAGAAGTGAACCTGAACTACTTACGTCCAAACATAACTCCATCGTGTTCTCCTCGAGCTCACTCGAAAAGAGACGATCACGGTTACATACGCGGTTGGTGTATGTTAATTCAGATCTGGTGTCAAGTTCTCTACAACCAGATATTAAAAAACTCCCATCTGCCACATAACCCGGGCATGACTTTCGAAAGTTTAAACCCTGCAGGGGTGTCCCAACTTAGCCCATGATAAGCTCACGATCCACGGAGACAATCCTCCATCACGAGACATCCCGAGTAACCTCGGAATCCCAGTGCACAAGTTCTTCGAAGAAAGGAAAACTATCCCAAGGAGATCTCCTGGTGAGTTAGATCCGTGTCCGGAGCCACGCGCTCTCTATCTACGAACTCATCCGTCTATGCGAAGTGGACGATAGCCAAAATACCATCGAGTTGCCCCGAGGCGGCACCGCCGACTGCTAGGTAGGTGGACCAACACTCATGTCGAGCATTGTCCCGGGGGTTGATTAAGAGTCCTCGGGTGCTGGCCGGTCCCTATGCAAGTTTTAGTTGTTTTTAGGCAAATGGTAAAACCAATGTTGGATCTCCTCAGGAAAGCTTTACTTTAGGCGAAGAATCAAGGGGGGGCCATAAACCTCGACCGTGTGAGGAATGCAAAATCAAGGAACATAACACCGATATGACGGAAACTAAGGCGGCATGAGTGGAACAAAACACCAGGCAAAAGGCAGAGCCTTCCACCCATTACCAAGTATATAGATGCGTTAATTAAATAAGAGATATTGTGATATCCCATGATATCCATGTCCCAACATGGAACAAACTGCAACTGCACCTGCAACTAGCAACACTATAGGAGGGGCTGAGCAAAGCGGTAACATAGCCGAACAACGGTTTGCTAGGATGGTGGAAATGATAGAGGCTTTTCATGACAATTTGGGAGGGAGACAAAACAAGTGGTAGGTAGCGCGACATAGCGACAACATCGAGACAACTAGCAAAGAAAAGATAGTAGTGAGATCTAGGGTAATGGTCATCTTGCCTGAAATCCCGCTAGGAAGAAGACCGAGTCCATGAAGAAGACAAATGGGCGTAGTCGAACGGATTCTCACAATCGCAACATGACCGGAACTATCAAGGAGAAGCACAACCGGAAAGATGCAAACATCATGGTAAATAACCAAGCATAAACATGGCATGATGACAATCAAGTATGATGCGTGTCTGGTTTAATGATTCATGGCATGACAAAGCGCAACAAATAAAACTACAAATTAAGTGGAGCTCAATATGCTACGAGTTGCATATTGACGAAACACCACATTCAAGTTATTTAGTTCACTCTCGTTTAAGTACTCAACAATGTTAAATGTTGGTTAACATGGCAAGAGGGTGAAGCCTAACTAATCTACACATTTAGGCAAATTAAATGAGGCCGGAAACAACAAATAAAAATTCCGGAAAATCCCCATGTTCATATTTCGAATTTGCTACTGTTTTGCCCTATACACAATTTTAGAGTTGTTAAACATGCAAAGTAATGCCACCATGTTAATCTATGCATTTTTCTACCCCATTTACATATAAAGTTTATTTAGTTCGGAGCTACGGTTATTTAGTTATAAAATAAATCATTTTAACATGACATCTAAGTAATTAATGCAAACAAATTTTTTAAGCATTTAAATGTTGTTATCATGATGCAGATGACATATACAAATTTTATGCAATTTTATGAAAATGTTAACAAGAAGATGATATGTAGTATTTTGTCACCGTGGTGGAAAAGCGGTGCCACGGCGGTGAATCCGAAAATGGTGCCACAGTGGCATTATGAGGATCCGGCAACTCGTTGAGATACCAATGCAAGCGAAAGTGTGGATGTGCAAAACATGAAAGGGTGACGAGGAGTAATCCCGATTGCCGGGTGTCCCACGTGTCGAAGATAGTGCCAAACAAGGGAACAACTAATGTTCACGGGCAGTTACAACATCTAAACATGCATCTCATACAACACATGTCCATAGGTCATCGTCTCAACGGTATACCTTCGAAGCGTGCATTTTCGAGGCGGTTCGAGTTCGAAGTGGAAGTAGTGGTACTCGGCAATGGTAGTGGAAGTAGTGGTACACGTTTCGTAGTCGTACACATTCCGTAGATGTTCGGGGTCATAGTGAGGAACTTAGAGCAACTCCAATGGGGCGACCCATTTCGTCCGCGGCCGTCCATTTGAGTCGGCGCGGACAGAAAAATCGGCCCAACGCGCCGACCCAAATGGACGCGCGTCCGCTTTCGTCCGCTTGCCGACCCATTTCCGGCCCATTTTTGAGCCGGATTTGCGTCGGCGCGGACACAAGACGGACGTGCGCGCACCCGCGCTCTTTCCTCACAGAGCCCGCTGGTCGGTGACACATTGGATTGATAACTGACAGCACCCCCTCGCCCGCCTGCTTCGTCGCTGACGCCTGCCATTTTTTCCCCGATAAAAAGATAGTTCTAACGTACACAGATAAAAGAAAAGACCAACTACTCGTCGCTTTCCGACTCTGACTCGATAACGTCCTCCTCCAACGTCTGAATGTAGGCATCAGCATGCTGCTCGTCTTCGAAGTCCCAACCCAACGTTTCTCGTAGCTTCAGTTTCAATTGAGCGGCCTGCTTCCGCGAACGCTTGTCCTCCCGATAGGCGGCTCGCTCCGTCCTCCCCGCGTCCCTCTCCAACCTCCTTTGCTTGTAGAACTGGCACTCATCGACGATGTTCTGCGGGAAGCGTTCGCGCCACATCACCATGGCTTTCACGTCCATCTCGGCGATGGCGAGGCGACGCTGCCGCCTCCGGTGGACACGACGATCCTCGTCGGTGAAAAGCCGTGGGAGAGGCGCGAGATCCTGCGTGCACTGGCTCGACACATCGAGAAAATTCATATCCCGACTAGGTCTCAGGAGGCGCCACGCCGCCACGTCGTGCGCGTGGGCCGCCTCCTCTGCGGTGTCGAAGGTGCCGAGGATGAGGCGTTTCTCGCGAAACCAGATTTCGGAGGAGAAGCCGCCTGAGCGGCGCTCACGGACTCCGCGAAAATCCAAAGCGCCAAGGCGGCGCATCGACATGGGGCGCAGAGGCAGCGAGGCTAGTGAGTGGGGGCGAGACGAGTGGGCGGCGTACAAAGTGTGGAGGGAGCGCCGGCCGCGGCGCACGCGCGAACCTTTCCCGCGAGCGCTAGGCCGCTTTTCCCCGCGCGCGAACCTTTCCCACGCGCTGGAGCGCCAAAACCAGGGCGGCAGCATGGCCGCTGGCATGATCTAAAGCGCGCACGGTCATAAAATGGGTCGGCCCGCTGGGCGCACTGTCGACCCAAAACTAAAACAAGTCGGACGGCGGGCGGGCAACCGACCTAAACGGACAAAGAGCGGACAAAAACACTGTCCGTTTGGGTCGGCATGTTGTAGTTGCTCTTACGTCCAAGGGTCCTTCGGCAGTGGTACTCTAGTCGAAGTGGGACTTTCGTTTCGGTCTGTAGTTGTTCGCCCGCCCGAGTGGACGTGCCGTTCTTGGTGTCTGCAGCGTAGTTGTACCAGAGCGTCGTCGGACTTGGCGAATCCAGACGCGTGCACGAGCGCGGGAGGCGCAAGGTCACCGTTACCTCTGAGGTTGCAGACGACCAAGAAGCAGCGGCACGATTCGCGGCCAGAGGAGGTGTTGCCGGGCACTGGCCATGGTGGAGCAGGGGAGGCCATGGATGAAATGAGCAGCAACACCAGAGCAGGCGGAGGAGGCATGCGGGTGAGGAGCAGCACGGCAACGGGAGGCGGAGGCGCGGGAGGTGAACCAAAGGAGATGCGGGGCCGCGAGCATGGGGCGCTCGGGATGGAGGTCCTGGCCGCGACGCGCGGGCTAAAGCTTGTCGGAGCAGCGGCTGGGCGCACGGGAAGGAGAGGTTGGCGCTGGGCTCGGGTGCGAGGAACCGTGGACGAGAAGGAAGGGAAGAAGGAACAGGGGAGGTCGGGCTCCTGGTGGAGCTCGTCGCGACGGCGGTCACCGGCACGGCACGGCGCGGCGGCGCCGCTGGCCCGCGGCGGGCCCGGCGACGGCGAGGAGGCGCGCGACAGCGGCGGAGGTCGTCGGCGGGATGGGTCGTGCGGCAGCAGGGATGGCACTGGGCTCCTGCGAGGGAAGACGGAGGCGGCTCGGGGCATCGGGCTGGTGCGGCGATGGAGGGGAGGTCGAGGGGAAGAGGATGGGGATCGGGCTAGGGTTAAGACAGGGGTTAGGTGGGCTGTGGGAATGGGTGGGCCTGGCTGGTCAGGCCCAAGAGGCCGACAGGGCTGTCCAAAAGAAAGAAAAGAATCTCTTTTCCATATTTCAGAAAAAAGAAAAGAGGAGCCAAGAAATTTATTTGGAGGCCAAATGAACCTGAAGTTAACTGAAATGGCATGTAACTACTTTGACATAATATCAAAGCTCCACAACTGGATTTGGAGCAAGAGGAGAAAGATGGATGATTTGAATAAATTTGAGATGAAAGGCAAATGCAAGTGTGTTATGGTCAATTTCAAATAATGGAATATTTATTATAGCTTAGAAGTATATGTTATAAAAGAGAAGTCACCATGTGAGTTCCCTCAATTTAAATGGATCAAAGATCTATGCAATTTATTTTTGTTTCAAAAATTAAATGACATGATGACATGATGACATGATGCACTCCAAAAGATGCAAGAATGAATGCAACAAACAAAACAAATCACACGACGAAACTCGGAATACATAGAAGGCATCTGAAGCGTCGGTCCCGTGCTGTTATAGTGTCCGACTGTTTGAAGGAATAATTGAGGGGTGCCCGGTCCGTTCCCGCATTTAGGGGTCCAACTTACCATGTTCCGGCAGTAGTAACTATACTAGTCCCTGCGTAGTCCCTCTGTTTTTATTTACTCCGCATTTTAGCTTTGCTCAAAGTCAAACTTTGTAAACTTTGACAAAGTTTATAGACAAAAATAATAACATATATAATAACAAATCAATACCATTAGATTCATTATTGAATATACTTTCACATCATATAGATTTTCTATTGTAAATGTTCGTACTTTTTCTATAAATTTGGTCAAATTTTATGAAGTTTGACTTCAGTCAAACCTAATATGCAGAGTAATCTTACTCCGTGACGAAGACGAAAGGGAAAACGAGACAACTTATTGTTTATTTGAGCCGTTCAAGTATAATCATGTGGCATTGCTTATTTCTCATTCCTCTCCAACTCTCTTCTCCATCGATCATGCCGCCCTCCGATCGAGTCCATCCTCCCGTATGCCTCATTTGAATATTCCGTCGAGTATCATTCGCATGTGGGCCTAGACCATGCTTGTATTTACAATGTTGTAATTTGTCCAACATGCATACAGGCAGACGGTTCGTTTAAAGTTTCACTTTGCCTCCACTACGTGTCGCTTCCCATCTTAGTTTTGATATCCCATTCGGTTCATGCCCTGACACATCTTGACGAGATCGATTGATGTTGAGAGATCAAGTGCGTGTCGTGCAAGGAGATAGAGGTTTGGTGTGTTTCTATGATAGAAATGACTTGGGGGGGTCTGTGGGGATCGGAGGGAGTATATTATACGTTCAAAAGCGAAACGAATGTACTGTACCCACCCTAGTCCTCATTCAATCGATCTCTGGACCCCGAGATGAAACCGAGAGAGAACGAGTGGGTGAATGCGTGATACCTAAGGTGGATTCAAAATTTTGAACCGATGATCATAGCATCAACAAATCATATATAAAGGGTATTCAATGTTTGTTTCGCTTTTGAACGTACAATATACTCCCTCCGATCCTTTCTAGTTTAAGTTTTATGTGTAGTTTATCTCTACTTTGATCAAACTAACATAAAAAAGTATCAACATTCAACAATGCCCAATCAATATTATTAGATTCGTACGTACTCATAGATTTGTATTCAAACAGAGATGGTTTCCAATTTGTTTTCAAACACGTGAATGTCCTTGTTCTCGCGCATGCTCTCCCTACTAGTATTTCGCCACGTATAGCCAGTCCAATAGTAACTTTTTTAAGCTCCTTGCCCAATAGTACTAGTGGAGTACTGACAACATCTGAAGTAGAGTATGCAGTGCTCATAGGACTAGTAGTATACTCCCTCTGTTTTTATTTACTCAACATAAAACGGAGGGAACACTAGTAACACTCAGATGACCTCTCTCTCTTCTAGTAGTAGTATAAATGACGCGGGCGGGGGAGGGGGAGGGACATCGGTTTGCTCTCAACTGTGGTCCCACAAGCGAGCGAAAACGTAAGACGAAGCGTGTTCCATTCGATGAGCGACGTGGAGGGTCCAGCGTGCCGGGGTGCAACGCGAATGCGACAAGAGCGATGTACAATCAAAATCGATTGACCGGTCATCACCGGAACTACTATTCACACCAGAACCTTCGCTGCTCGGTCTAGGCCAGCCACTGCCCCAAAACCACACCTCTCTCCAGGCCTCTCCCCCACCTTTCGATCCCCTAGCCCGCATCAAGTGTCCCCTAGTTTGCCTGAAAGCCATGGTGCACCACAAGATCACGTACTACAAGATGCTGACACCGAAGTGCCGTGCAGAAATCACGGCGGCGGTCGGTGACACAGACCTCCATTCCCAAGCACACTTTACGGCAGGCCAATCCCCAAGTTTTCTGGAGCCAAGCTTCGAGGAGGATGAAGCCGATCCAATGTTCATGGCAGAGGTCGTGGCGCAGAAGGCCCCCAATGCGTATGAGACAATGGACGTCGACTTCGTGCCAGCGTCCGGGTCCCCCATGGTGCAGGCGTACCTGTGGTTCAACCTGGTGATACTAAAGGAGGACCGGGAGGCAGAGGCTCAACTGGACGTGGAGCGCGCGGATGCCGCTGCCAAGGCCCTCCTGCAGGCTGAACTGGATGTCGTGGATGTGAACCAGGCGGCGGAGGCTCACTTGACACGGAGCGCGCAGATGCCACTGCCATCGGGGCCCTCTTGTAGGCGAAACCGGACGTCCTGGACTTGAACCGGGCGGCGGAGGCTCAACTCAACGCGGAGAGCGCGGATGCCGCTGCCATCGAGGCCCTCCTGCAGGCGGAACCAGATGTCCTGGACTTGAACCGGGTGGTGCTCACGTCCGTGCAGAGCGCCCGCACACTCCGCGTGAACGAGTAGCTGGAGATAGAGGACAACCACGGTGCGGAGACACACGTCGGTAGCTACGGCTGGTTCGCACCGGCAGCCAAAGACGACGAGGCCGTCTCGTTCCGCGAGCAGTGATAGTTTTTCTTTATGTTGTTGTTTTGGGATCTTTTGCCGTGTAAAAACATATATTTATGCAAGTCTCCTGACTTTCATCATTTGGGTCAGACGACCATTTCAAGCGGTTGGATGAATATCCTACATCTCCTAACCCTTCTTCCTCACCTCTTCTTCTTTCCCAACAGACCACCGCACGGGCTGTACGGATCTTCCCCGACATGCGGTTGGATAAACATACTTTATGAACGAAAATTATGTGTCAGCGATAGGATGGCTGAGTTTGGTTTGATCACATGCGGTAGCATGTGTGAGTGAGGGTGCATTCCCTTGCTTGGGTTTGCGGCGTGCAGGAGAGACTGTCTGAGGGTGCGATGCGACCGCGACAACCGTGCTCAAGTGTACCTCCTTTTCATTTTGAAAACTTTAGGCAAAGCTTGGCAAAAATGTGTGGCAAAGTATGGCAATGCAAGGCCTAGATCCAAACAGGATACACATACGTACGTAGGAGAAAGGTAGGGTTTTCTTTCACGGGATTGATCAATACAAATCCTCGTTTGATGTGTCAATTAATGTGTATTTTTTCTCCAATGCCCAAAGAGCTAACCATCTCACTCCTGATCGCTTGATTAATGTAGCGCCATGCAAACCAACCTTCTCACTTCCGCATGCATGCAAGGGTATATTAATGTCCTTGGTTGCTAGTACGAGGCAAACCCCATCAATTTTGCCTCGATTAGTGTTAGTGGCCTTCTGCAAATTGTAATTTTGATATACTAGCCTTGTGTACAAAAAAATGGAGGTAGTAACTATTTGACTTCCTTCCCCATTGCGGCGACGTCGACGATATCTCGAATGTTGTGGTTTGGCAAAGTGCGTTCAACAGAGAACACCATTGAGGGAGACCACGGTAAGTCGTTCGCAAGTGCCAAGACAACCGCCTTATTTGCATCCAGGAAGTTCGTTGAACCAAAGGACGCGTAAATGTACTAGTACTACACAATAGCGTCGTCCGTCCAGCTTAGTGCGGTAAGGTGGTTTCTCGAAGAAGACGATGGAGAAGTGGAGTCAGCGAAGAGTGAAATGATGGTTGATTCGTCCGTGCTTTGTGATTTGATGCCTCACTGCTTTGTGATTTGTGATAGAAGGGACAATGGAGTAGACTCTGTGCTTTATACTGTGCATGCGTCCAAGCATGGGAGAAAGAGGAGAGAGGTTGCATTTTTCTATTCCTTCAATCAATCAATTAGGGAGCTTCGGTTCCATCTTTTTTGCTTTGGCGGCACCGTCCACAATGGTTCCCATCGATGCCAAAAGCTATTTTCACATTTGGCTACACATTGTGGATGCCCTCAACCGTACCACTTGGTTTTGCTCCTGTGTGCTATCTATACAAATATCGATTATATTGATTAAAAAATTATATCAAGATTAGTCAAAAGGAGGTAATTTTGCCACGCGGATGGTGGGGGAGGTTTCTTATTTGGGAAACGCTTTCTCTCAGGCGTCTGATGGGTTCTTTCCATCAGACTACTGCATCTCCATTCATTTGCCTTTACATACAACGGCTGCATGTGTTATCCATCTGCAACTAATCCCACAAATTACGCCATTTGTCATTTATTGCTAGCCGAGGCCATATATACATCGTTCAATCAAATTGAAATCGAGTCCTACACCTATTTGGCCGGCAATAGGTAGCAGCTCATGGTTGTGCACGGTGGTTAATACATCGGCGCTCGTTTTGCCGGTGCTCTCTCTCTCTTTGGATATGCGCAACCAAAACCACGAGCACCAAGCTGGTCGGTTGCCATGCATTCGCCTTCTTCGACTCCTCCTCGTCGTTGTCGGCGGCATCGTCCTGCTTGGTCGTCTCCTCGGCGATTTCGGTGATCAATGACCAAGAAGGAACGCGATGGAAAGCCGGCACTATTTTCTTTCTCCACCACACCAACAGCTCCATTAGCACCTCTAGCGGTTCATCATATCCCTTCCCTCTGACTTGACCTTCTCTAATCGACTACTACCTCAATGACGATGCTCAAGTGTTCAAGCAATATTGATACAGATAAGAAGCAAATAACATGGATATGTGCACATGTATTGCTCTACTGTGTTGTAGCTCGAGTTGAAAGAAACATGTTCTGTTTATTTTAGTTTTTGTTGAATGCTGAAGCACAAAATAATGAATTATGAATCTTCACTAAATTATGAACGAAGCAAGAAAAGGGGATGCAACTGCATGCAAAAACAAGGAAGCATATACCACACTTATCGAAGCAAAGAAGCATGTGTTGTTAGGACTCAATTTTAAACGTGGAAATATACGTGATTACAGGGAGCCAAATTTGAACCTTGAGTTATTATCGAAAGCATTGGTTGGAAGCATACATAATCACATGATAACTTGAAGTAAACATTATGCTTGCATGCATCAGTCGGAATGCTTCCGTGATATAAAAATTAAGTTGCTGTATGTAAAGAAATACGTCTTAAAAGATCATAGCTAAGTGCTATTGTGCGAATGAGGAAGCATCATGTGTATATGGAATAAGGGACCTCATATATGGAAACAACGTCAATAAAGGGGGACGTTTGATTTGAAAACCGCAAGGATGTGGTCGCACATGATTATAGGGATGGAAGCAACGTAAATATAGGAAATTCATTTTAGGAACTGCCAAGGGGGTGGCGCTGTTGGAGGGATGCATCTAACGCTCAAGAAGGTTTGATCCAATGGACAGGCGCTGGTTTGGTGAGAAGCTAGGGATCAGTAGTCTGGTCTCTCTTATTTTTAGAGAACGTTGGCCTCGCGGCTTGCTAACATGCGGTCCCACGTGTCAGTGCTTTACCAAGCCGATCCGCGTAGCACATAAGGCAGAACAACGAGAGAAGAAACACGTGGTTAACTTGAAGAAGATGAGGGAAAAGCGGATTCAGCAACGAGTGAAATGATGGTTGCTTCGTCCCTCCAACTTCTTTTTTTAGCATTATTACTTCGTCTCTCCAACTTAACTGCGGGAAAGGTGCAACTTTGTGATTTGACGCCTCATTGCTCATTACTACGTCGGCGCCATGACTGGGGTGCTTCACCCGTGCTGCTCCGCACTGTTATTTTGATATGGCACGTGGACCCGGATGCTTGATGTCTCACATGTCGGCGGAAGGGACTAGAACATTTATGAAAGCGAGTGCTCCACTCTTACGACGGAGGAGTACACGATACAGTGGCCCAGTGAACTGTTACTTGTACTATAGTACTACTATAGTTTTGCTGTTTCGCACGATCCATCGATACAAACCAAATTAAACAGGCAAGGGCGGGATTTTTTTCGCGCGTTAGATGATACTAGCCATACATTTCAAAGGAAATTTTAATGTATACCAACTGAATAATTAAGTAACAATATGAGATCTAGTAAAACCAAAAACACATATGATTTATTTTGTTAGAGTGTACACTGGTACGCGTCGGTGCTATACACAAGGTTTTTAATCCCTTTCCGCGACGGCATTTGAAACCATCGCCAAGTGAGTGTAGGCGATAGGGGGTCCTTCCCACGCGACCCAGAAACCGCCGGGGATAGGCCCTCCTGGCATACAGGCTGGGGCAAAATGAGCTCATGTGCGATCGGGCGAGGCATCGAAACCCAATTGTTTCCGTTCGTATGTACATCTCACACAGTGAATCCCACAAAACATTTCCGTTCGTATGTATATCACACACAGTCAATCCAAGGAATACATTTCTGTTAGTATATTGTACACCCCACACAGTCAATCCAGGGAAAACATTTCCGTTCATATGTACATCCCACACAGGTTTATGTATAGGATCGTATGTGATAGGTGTAACTATCACACACACTCTCCCTTGATTAACCATTTGCTTTTATCAACTACATCACACACGATTTGATGAAGAAAATTGTGTGGCTTCGGGCTATCCATCACAAGCGCATTTATTACTAGAACCGTTTGCATAGTTCCATGACACATTTAGCAGGTTTATTAGTTTACAATTAATAATTCCAGTATTACGCAAATTCACATTTCATATCGAAGAACTGTTTGCCAATTTCATATCAGGCACATAAATATATTTTAACATTATAGTACAATAGCTACTTGAAAAAATCACAGTAGAACATATAGCTGGTTCAACTTCATAAGAACAATATATTCATTTCCCTAATTGAGATCATCCAGACTCGTCTTATCCACCTCTGCTTTCAGTTCAATAAGAACCTGTTTTGCACTGGCCAACTGGCAAAGTGCCTCCTCCTTTGCCAACACCATTTTAGCAAAGTATGATTTAAAAAATCTGAGCTCATTCTTCACCTTCTTTGCTAGGAAGATCTTCAAAGACTGTGGCCACTCTTGTTCAACCCACTCCAAGTAAGAACACTTCCGTTCATCCTATAATATTTAAAACTAGATCTAGGGGAAATGGTTTTATAGCAACATAGAAAATCACCAATACTTATTTTTAAAAACTGAAGAAACAGGTTAATTATGACATATCTTCTCAAAAAGATCAATGGCAAATGAATTAATTGCTACTGAGACAACAACCAAATTCTGAAACATCAGAAGCTATAATTAACTACAACAACGCTACAAGTTCTTACTCATGTACTACTATAAATAACAAATTGAACATTTTATGAGGGAGTTAAATATAACTGCAAAAACATAGCGATAGTGTTTGGATGACAGCAAATTGATACTAACAGCTGTGTACATGCACAAATTTAGTAACATAGAACCTATAGCACTAAGGTCGTCCACTATGTATGCCAAAACCAGTGTAAAGACAACTGTTGCTACATCTCGCACCCGTGCCCTGCACTGGCGAGCCGATGCAGCAGAAAAAAATCAGGGACCCGGACTCCGGAGCACCTAGTTGCTCCGATGCCCAGTTCCTTCGTGCCATAAAGATTTAGTATTTTACTGCTTGGTTGCTCGGATGTGTGGACCAAAGTTGGCTGCACAAGCTGCTGAAGCAGTGCCAAATAATTTTCTAATGGCACCACTGATGAGATGGCAACTTTTTTAGATACTAGGTAAAAACTGTGACACTTTCTTAGGATGCGTTCGGTTGAAGGTGTGGTATGAATGGGTTTGGACCGTGACAGTGTCTGAATCACATCTAACAAATGATTTGTAACAACGAAAGAGGGTCTAACCTTCTCTACACATGCCAGAAACTTCCTCCCACTATGCACAGACTGAAACACAACTAGCTTCACACATGGAGATTGATGGTGACAATGAGCAGACAGATCTTCAACAACCCCACTCCATTCGTTGCAACTGATGGTCCTAGGGAGCTACAAGAGGAAGAAATGACTCAAATTGACTGCCAGGTTAAAATCCTTCATTCCAAGTCATAGCTCGAGAGAGAGAAGAGAGGCATACCCGGGTGGTGAAGGAGTCGTCATCGGAGGAGGAACCGCTGGAGATGTCATTGAAGAAGACCATGGCGAGCCCGGTGGTAGGATGCGAGACGGCGAGAGCGAGGAAGCGACTATAGCTTAGGAAGGAAGGAATGAAGGAGGAAACAGGGGAAATGTGACTTGTGGTTGGGGATAAAAGGGGGTGGGGAAGGGGGAAGGGGGTGTACATATTTTGGCGGCAGGCCAAAAGTTTCAAAATGTGGAGGGACACTTTGCGCGCGGTGCCGCCAGACACCATTCACTTTGAAAAATTGTGTGCATCGCAAACAATTCTTCTGCTTTACGCGCATGGGAAGAGTTTGATAATTCAAAATTTGGTGGAAATTTCCCCAGGTACGTCATTGCATAATTTAACATCGCTTGCTTATTTGGGCACACAAAAGAGCGTACATGACACATACCACACATACTGAATCGAGCAATTTTAGTAATTAAACAGAGCCAGTTGACCTAAGCATTGCTCTAACAAAAGACCAACATTAAAAACAAAGCCTAAGTATGCATAATTTTAACAAATCTGCCTCCACGTCGACCTATGCATCGCCGGTGTAAGATGAGACATCGATGACTTGTCCTGGCGAAATGCTACCTTTGGTGGACTCCGCGTCCCTTCTGCTAAAGTCGACCGCGTCCTCATCCTCGTCCTCGGCGCCGCCTCAAGGTTGTAGTACTCGTAGTAGTGGCTGCGCTGGAGCTCGCGTTGGTACTCCACTTCCGATTCCTCGACGGACAGACTCTTCTCTACCTCGACCTCGGTCACGCGCAACTCCTCCTCCCGGTGCTCCTCGATCTCCGCCGCCGCCTGCATCTCTAGCTCCCGCTCGGCAATCTCATGAGGAAGAAGGTGCTCCATGGCCACCGCGGCCTTTTTGTACGTGGGTTGCATGCTTGATTCCGAGGTGGCTTGGAATATCTTGGCGTGTGCGTCCTCAATATTGGCGTGGATGGCCTCGACCCGGGCCAGGGCGACATCGGGGGCACAGACGGCACAGACGGTAGCCCTAGCGCTCTCGACGTTTGCAGCTGTCGTCTTGGCTGCTGCAGCTGCCCTGTCGGCTGCCGCAGATGCCCTCTCGGCGGATGCGGCCGCCATCAATGCAGATGCGGTGGCACTCTCAGCATAGGCGGCCGCACTCTCAGCGCAGGCGGCGGCGCTCGGGGAGGACGCGACCATCATACGGGCCTTCATGAAGCGTTTCCACGGTGTCATCTTTTCAAGAAGGGGGTGCTGGAATGGGGATCGGGATTCGTGGATTCGGGGGTTGCCGGCACTGGAGCAGACAAGTCGGTGAAGCTTAAGGAGGAGACTTAAATAGACCCAAAAAATTTCATCGCAAACAGTTCCTACAAAAAAACTATGTGTGATGTTCTGGATATTTTTTATTAGTTGTGAAAGACGAATTTGGTGTAAAGTGGCAACAGATGGTGTTTTAAATGTACGAGAAAATTTGTAGTACTAATACAACTGTCATGTCAAATTTTGGAAAATTTCAGGGGTCATTTGACCTTTTAAGACATTTAAGTGATTTTCAAGCCATTTAATGACCGTAATTCAAATTTGTATGCAACAGCTAACCATAACGGTTTGAAAAGTCATGTTTTGTGTACTTATGTGTGATCTAATTCCATGTGCTGTAAATTGGAAGGAATTTTCGAACATATTGGTCTCACGGCATGGACACATGCATGGAGTGCCATGGCATTTTAATTCTGAAAAATTAAAAAATGATCAGAAAAACATGAAACATTGCTTGATGTAATGTCATCCCACCAAGATGATGTGGTAAAAATATTGGCCTGTTTGACGAAAGTTTGGACACACACCCCTCACAAACCGGAGCAACTCACTAGAAGGCTCGTGGTTCCGAGAGGGAACAATGCATGTTTGATGACGAACGGGAGATAGCTTCCTCTTACGGCCTTCAATTTTTTCTACGTTTAACGTGCACTAATGCAACTGTCATGTGAAAATTTGGAAAATTGTAGGGGTCATTTGACCTTTTAAAGACATTTAAGTTATTTTCTAGCCATTTAATGACCATAACGCAAATTTGAACTACATCTACATGCAACGTCTAACCATAACGGTTTGAAAAATCATATTTGTGTGCTTGTGTCACTACTGCAGGTTGCTGCTAATGCGACACTATGATCAGAGACCCTTCGACGAAACTGTGTGTGATGGAATAATCACAAATGGTGGTGTAAAAGAACCGTCAAAAAGGTGCAAAACATTTGCGATGCCAGATGCATCAAACACGGTTCTGATTTAATTGTGTGTGCGATGCAGGGCATACGGTTCAGTTCAATGAGCTGTTTGCGATGAGGCAGAACAAAAGAAACGGGCAACCAGATGAAGGCGTGTGCGATATACAACATACGGTTCACTCAGATGATCTGTGTGTGATGAGGAGGAACAATAGAAACGGGCAGCTAGATAAAGGTGTGTGCTATTGAGGGCATACGCTTCAGAAGGATTAATTATTTGTGATTAGGCAACAGGACAGAAACGGGTCAGCCAGATCAAAGTGTCTGCGACTGATGGCATACTCTTCACACGGATGAACTGTTTGCGATTAGCCACAACAAACAGAAACAGTTAGATAGATCAACGTGTGTGCGCTAGACGGGCACACACATTCTAATTAAAATAAGCGTGCACGACGGTAATAATGAGCGCGCACGGTTGTTGGAACAAGACGTGTGCTGACATTGCCTATTGCGGTGCACCCTATGGTGCAAACGCCACGTACATGGCCGAGAAGGCGTGCCCACGTTACATCTTCTGGGAAAAGTGCCGCACTTATAACCGTCAATAAATTTTGAGCCTGTGTCCCGTCACATTCCAAATTACTGCCACGCTATATTTAATTGCAAACCTGTTCACACCAATCAAAACCTAAATGGTTTCACACTTAGGAGCGCATTAGTACTCGTTTATAAGTACTACTACTCCAAGATGACTGCACATTCCTCCTCAACTCCTCATCCACAAAAACAAACAAGTCATTCATCATCGTTCCCTTGTGTCTGCCATGGCCACCATGAGTTCTGGGTCGAGAGATTGCCACCAGGGAGATGCGAGCATGGAAGCGGAAGCACGAGAGATGTCCCGCCTCGCAGCGAAAGCAGCCGACATGTCTCGTTGCACGGCCGTAGCAGCACAGAGGTCCCGCCGTGCCACCGAAGCAACACGGAGGTCCCGCCGCACCATCGATGCAGCAGACTGGTCCGGCCGCATCGCGGAACCAGAAGAGATGTCCCGCCGCACCGCGAATGCAGCAAAGGTGTCCTCCCGCACCATGGCGGCTTGGGAAAATGTCTCGCGGGCACGCGAGGACTCTTACAGGTGCATGCATTAAATCGACCATAGCCAGATGGATCAGGTCTCCAGCTGGGCGAGGTTGCAGGACGACCTGAAAGCCTCTTTTGAATAGGCTACCAGCGTCATCCGGCAATTAAATGAGATCAATGCGAAGCTCCTCGCTGAGCATGACCTGCTGAGGGTGAAGATCGTCGAAAGTGCGGAGCAGCAGGAGGAGACCACTGCCTTGTTGAAGAGGACCGGCGTCATCGTCGAGAAACTTATGGACGGGAATGCCATGCTGCGCATCGAGCGCAGAAGGCTGGTGGAGGAATTCGTAGATGCTCTCAAGCAGCATCTTGAGGACAAGAAAGAGATCATCGTCGCTCGCCGCGGAGACTAGTTCCCGTGGCCTGCAGCAACGCATCAAGAAAGTAGAGATCAGCGAGCCAGATTGTTGTCTTCCTTCTTCTTCTGCCCTTGTGTATTTCAGGCGTTGCCGCATGTGGATTTTTTTTTAAATTATGTTCCTAAATATGTACGACAATTATTATCCACTGTCATCGTCCTTATATTCATCATGCTTGCTATAAGTCGCAGCCGATGCTAAGTCCGTCGGATCTTACATCAAGATCCATGCAAAACTTTCTTTTCAAATTTTCATTTTTCTCTCTTAAATCTCAGTCTAGTGAGACATATAGCCACGCCGTAGAACAGGTGCTCGGGCGCCATTAATGGAGACATTGGGAGGGAGGTGCGCGATGGGTAGAGGTCAAAGGTATCTCCTCCCGATGAGCATGCGCAGGGGTCTGATCGCACACCTCCCGTACTCAAATAGCTATCCCGCACGACACCTCCTAGCCAACAAAAAAAAGGGGACACGTGGCGGCACGTAATTGGTAAGTAGAACGCCCAGATGTTTGAATTTCATTCCCATTTCTTACATGGGACCTAGAAATTCACCCAAGGACACACATGTGAGTTTTAACCAACTTTGGTGCACTGGAGCATGTGCGTGTAGTTCAAATTTGAATTATGCACATTAAATGCCCAAAAACTCAATTAATGTATAAAGGACAAACAAACCCGGAATAATTCCAAAACTTGGCACGATACTTCTATTTGGCCTAATCTGCCTGTGTAAAAAAATAAGGTGGAAGAAGGCAGTGTATGTATGTTGTTTCGCACACAAAAGTGACATGTTCCCTCTCGGAACCACGATCCTTATTGAGAGAAGCTCCGGTTTGCGAGAAGCTTACACCAAAGCTTGTCCCAATTTGGCTAAAAAAATTACCGCAACATGTTGGTGCCATGTCATGACACCATGCCAATTTTCATGATTTTCAGTTGTGTTTTGGATTTATAGGAATTAAAAAACCAAGTTTCTCAATCTTTCCGGCCGAGCCACGACACCCATATGTTTGAATTTCATTTCCATTTCTTGCATGGGACCAAGAAATTCACCCAAGGACACACATGTGATTTTTCAACCAACTTTGGTGCACTGGAGCATGTGCTTGTAGTTCAAATTTTAAATATGCACATTAAATGCCCAGAAACTTAATTAATGTATAAAAAAGGCCAAACGAACCCGGAATAATTCGAAAATTTAGCACGATACTTCTATTTGGTCTAATCTACCTGTGTAAAAAAAATTAAGGCGGGAGAAGGCAGTGTATGTATGTCATTTCGCACACGGAGGTGACACGTTCCTTCTCGAAACCACAAGCCTTCTTGAGGGAAGCTCCGATTTGCAAGAAGCTTATATCAAAGCTTGTCCAAATTCGGCCCAAAAATATACTGCAGCATGTTGGTGCCATGTCATGACATCATGCCAAGTTTCATGATTTTCAGGCATGTTTTGGATTTACAGGAATTAAAAAAACCAAGTTTCTCAATCTTTCCGGTCGAGCCACGATGCCAAGATGTTTGAATTTCATCCCCATTTGTTGCATGGGACCTATAAATTCACCCAAAGACATACATGTGATTTTTCAACAAACTTTGGTGCACTGGAGCATGTGCTTGTAGTTCAAATTTGAATTATGCACATTAAATGCTGAGAAACTCAATTAATGCATAAAAATGCCAAACGAACCTATAATAATTCCAAATTAAACACGACACTCATGTACTAGTTGCATGTTCACTGTACGTAAATGTTCTAGCAATTCAAACACCATCCTTTCCCTCCATGACACCATTTTTTCTTTCAAAACATAATGAAAAAAATTAGGTATACCACAAACAGCTTACTAGAAAGAATCGTGTGGGATGCGATATAAAATATCTTGGTGCACTGTATTGTCTGGCTTACGCAGGAAGCTTCGTCGTCTACAGACCATCGTCCCGCTTGAACCACACTTGCGCACCAGTTTCTCGCGGCATCGAGCGAATATTTTTTGCAACCGCGGAAACATCTATCTCCCCGCCCCTCCCTCCCACCAAAAGCCACATTTCCACTATTCCTCCTTGCTTTCCAAGTTCAAGCCTTCACTGGTGCTTACTGGCAGCTCAGCCTCCTCGCTGGCGACCCTTCTTCTTGCAGCGTCGACTCCTTGTCGGCTACCCTTCTTCTTGCAGCGCCACCTCTGCACCGACGACCCTTCTTCTTGCAGCGCCGCCTCCTCGCCGACGACCCTTATTCTTGCAGCGCCGCCTCCTCGCCGACGACCCTTATTCTTGCCGCGCGGCCTCCTCGCCGCCGACCCTTTTTCTTGCTCCGCGGCCTCGTCGATATGGTCAGGTAATCCATACCCCACCCACACCATCCTCCTCATTTCCCGTCCCACATGCCCCGACCGATGGTGCTACACCTTCCGCCAAAATCACTGTCCCCCACCTCCAATTAAGCGCCGCCCACAGCCATTTTGTACGCAGTATAACATGGAGCTCAGTAGCACGCGCCCGCACGCACGCACGAGGTCGCTATGGCTGCCATGCGTGCCGACCGCCAGATCTTGGAGGAGCACCTCATCTTCGAGGCCACCATCGACACTGCCATGCGGTTGTCTACTTTAAAATATAGTTCGTGCTGTTTTCTTGAGGCCACCGCTAGTGCCTTCTAGTGATTTGTCCTCTGTAATGTTAATATGCAATCTGATGTTCAGTTAACAGTTTGGTCCTCTGAAATGTAATGTTCAGTTAACACTTATGTCCAACAATTACTACATTTCGCAGTACTGTTCTCAAGCATTCTTTGTTTTGTTACCTGTCTTATCTTCTAGTACATGTTTCTATTCTGCAATGTCATGCTCAGTTAACTATTTTGGTTCATTTGGTCTGTTGTCCATTTAACTATTTGGTTTAGTTCTGCAATTCGATTTTCATTTGCCGTGGGTACAATTTTGTATTGTTATTTATGTGAAATAAATCGAATTTGGCTGTACTCAATACATATTCTATTGATAGTATGGCAACTCTCAGTTAACCTGATCAAGATCTTCCTTATGTGTGTTGCAGGGAACCAATGGGAGACACGACGGTTTACCATCGAGGTTTGTTCAAGCATGGTCCTTTGGCTAATAGCACATTATTGTGCAGTTGCAGGAATCATTCTAATATTTAGGTTTCTTACAATTTGGCCTTGCACATGTAGGTCTTGCTATCAGAGGCTTAAACCCATTATTCGACCCATTTTGCATATGGGGAAATGAGATGTCCATGAATATCAGTCAAGTCAAGAAACTCAGAAAGATTGTTAGGATGAAGAAACTTACGGCGAATAACAATAAGATCTTTGTTTGCACAATGAAGAAGACATCAGTCAACTATAGGATGGTACTAACTCTTTTACCTTGTTTTTACCCCTTGCGCCATTTCAAAATTTAAAAGAGCGATTTATGCATATCTTTGTTTTCAGTACTTCTCAAAGCAGTTCACCGATGATACCTCTCAAACCACCTGCATGGTCAAGAGGCGAGGAAGGTATTCATTCAACACCCACGGTACAATATTGAAGTCTTTCTTAAGAGGACGAAGGTTGGGCGGGCAATTATCCATAGCCATTGGCCTAAAGTTGCAAGGACATTCAACATCACTGAAGGCTCAATATTTGCCTTCCGCTTTTGCAGTTTCCTAGATGAGATTCATCTGTCTATTTACTGTGTATGATGCTACTTTCCAAATGTTTTTGATTTCACGTGTGAAACTTGGTGCAGTTGTGTAATGGCATAACTGAGTGCCGAAGCTATCTGATGTAATTCGATTATGAAATCCTGGTTGCTGATATGGATATGAAATATCTGCTGTGTTTTATAAGAAATATCAATTTTATTAGTACATGGATTAGCAATAATAGGCTAATTACCCTGCTTATTGGGGTTTTCTATTGCAGATAGTTACTCAGACAACACCGTGGGCGATGACCTCAAACAACCCGCGTAGTTTCTGGAAAGTAGGCGTGTTCAATCAACTAACAATCACACAGGGCTTTCGACAGAGAACCGTATGCGTTAGGCCACCTTGCACAAACGTTTCCACACAACAAACTATGTGTGATATACATACGCACGGAAATGATTTTCTGGGATTCAGCGTGTGGGATGTACATATGAACGGAAACAATTGGGTTTGGATGCCTCGCCAGATCGCACACGAGCTCATTTTGCCCCAGCCTGTGAGCCAGGAGGGCCTATCCCCGACGGTTTCTGGGTCGTGTGGGAAGGACCCCCTATCATCCACACTCACTTGGCAACGGTTCCAAACGCCGTTGCAAAAACGGGTTAAAAACCATCTGTATAGCACGTCGATGTACCAGTGTGTGCGAGTTAATTCCATGTGCAGTAAATTAGAATGAATTTTCAAACATATTGGTCTCGCGGCATGGACACATGCATGGAGTGCCATGGCATTTTAATTCCAAAACATTTAAAAATATCAGAAAAACATGAAACCTTGCTTGATGTAATGTCATGCCACCAAGATGATGTGGTAAAAAAATTAGCCTGCTTGACGAAAGTTTGGACACACACCCCACACAAACCGGATCAACTCACTAGAAGACTCGTGGTTCCGAGAGGGAACAATGTATGTTTGATGACGAACGGGAGATAGCTTCCTCTTCCAGCCTTCAAATTTTTCTACGTTTAACGTACACTAATACAACTGTCATGTGAAATTTTGGAAAATTTTACGGGTCATCTGACCTTTTAAAGACATTTAAGTGATATCCAGCCATTTAATGACCGTAATTCAAATTTGAACTACATCTACATGCAACGGCTAACTATAACGGTTTGACAAATCATATTTGTGTTCTGTGTTTGAGTTAATTCCATGTGCAGTAAATTAGAATGAATTTTCAAACACATTGGTCTCACGGCATGGACACATGCATGGAGTGCCATGGCATTTTAATTCCAAAAAATTAAAAAATGATTAGAAAAACATGAAACCTTGCTTGATGTAATTTCATGCCACCAAGATGATGTGGTAAAAAAATTGGCTTGTTTGACGAATGTTTGGACACACACCCCTCACAAACCGGAGCAACTCCCTAGAAGGCTCGTGGTTCCGAGAGGGAAGAATGCATGTTTGATGACGAACGGGAGATAGCTTCCTATTACGGCCTTAATTATTTTCTATGTTTAACGTGCACTAATACAACTGTCATGTGAAAATTTGGAAAATTTCAGGGGTCATTTGACCTTTTCAAGACATTTAAGTGATTTTCTAACCATTTAATGACCGTAATTCAAATTTGAACTACATCTCCATGCAACGGCTAACCATAACAGTTTGAAAAAATCATATTTGTGTGCTTGTGTGCGAGTTAATTCCATGTGCAGTAAATTAAAATGAATTTTCAAACATATTGGTCTCACGGCATGGACACATGAATGGAGTGCCTTGGTAATTCCATTTTTTTTAAATGATCAAGAAAATATGAAAGCTTGCTTGATGTAATGTCATGCCACCAAGATGACATGGTAAAAAAATTGGCCTGTTTGATGAAAGTTTGGACACACACCCCTCACAAACCGGAGCAACTCACTAGAAGGCTCATGGTTACGAGAGGGAACAATGCATGTTTGATGACGAACGGGAGATAGCTTCCTCTTACGGCCTTCAAATTTTGTGTACGTTTAACATGCACTAATACAACTTTCATTTGAAAATTTGGAGAATTTCAGGGGTCATTTGACCTTTTAAAGACATTTAAGTGATTTTCTAGCCATTTAATGATCGTAACTCAAATTTTAACTACATCTACATGCAACGACTAACCATAATGGTTCTAAAAATCATATTTGTGTGCTTGTGTATGAGTTAATTCCATGCGCACTAAATTAGAATGAATTTTCAAACATATTGGTCTCTCGACATGGACACATGCATGGAGTGCCATGGCATTTTAATTCCAAAAAATTAAAAAATGATCAGAAAAATATGAAACCTTGCTTGATGTAATGTCATGCCACCAAGATGATGTGGTAAAAAATTGGCCTGTTTGATGAAAGTTTGGACACACACCCCTCACAAACCGGAGAACTCACTAGAAGGCTCGTGCTTCCAAGAGGGAACAATGCATGTTTGATGACGAACAGGAGATAGCTTCCTCTTACAGCCTTCAAATTTTTCCTACGTTTAACATGCACTACTACAACTATCATGTGAAAATTTAAAAAACTTCTAGGGGTCATCTAGCCTTTTAAAGACATTTAAGTGATTTTCTAGCCATTTAATGACCGTAATTTGAATTTGAACTACATCTACATGCAACGGCTAACCATAACAGTTTGAAAATCATATTTTTGTGTACATGTTTGCGAGTTAAAAATCATCAGATGATGTAAATATATGGTGTTCAAAAAAGAAAATGTAAAGATCTGGCAAGACAACCACTCCCCACACGATTGGCATTCTATTTCATGGCTCGAGGTTTCGAGGTGATTGGTGGGGTTCATTAATTAGACTCGGTTCTATATTGGAAACCATGAGCTATTAGGTTCACACATGGATTTTGCTGCGTGAATCGTGTGTAATTCAAACTACAATACTCGTAACTTCCGGCGACTAGCGTGTGTACTGTTCCTGTCAATCTATACTCCGTCCGCCAATAAATACTACCTTGCTCACATCGTCATGCCTGCATTCTCATCTACACCCTCCCGTCGCTCGCCCCCCTCTCTCTCTCAAATCTTTGCCATGGCGGTGCTAGTCTGCCCACGCGCTGACGAGGAGTCGCCACTCCCCGAGGATGCTCACTCAAATAGCAGCGACGAGGACCCCTACGCGCCACCGGACGAGGTTGCGCTGGACCCCCAACTTTGGATTGGTTTTGGGGCCAGTACAATCTTTGTTTGTGGAAGTCGATGCCGCCGGCTGAGAAAGCCGGGCAAGTGGTCTTCAAGAAGGAGATGGCAGAGGAGGAAACCAGGTACCAGGCGGCCTGTGAAGCCCGTGATGCGCCTGGAAAAAGGAGGCAGCGGAGCTTTGGGGGCGGGCGCGTCATCGTGCGGAGGAGGTGTACGAAGACGGGTACTTCGCGAGGAAGGTCAAAGGCGCTGGGTGCCTCATCGCTGCGTGGAGGTGGGCCAATAAGCTTAAGCGTGCCACCCACGAGGAGCTCCGGTGGGCGCCCAACGAAATGGCAAGATCGTTCGTGCTCGTCCGCCAGCAAGAGGCAGATCAGTACGTCAAGCGCCGTGAGGCGGAGGAGGCGGAATACTGCCCCTACAATGGAAGACGCCATGCACTAGGGAGCTGCTGGCGAGGGGCTGCTGGAATACTGGCCCCAGGAGGGATTATTAGTTTTAGTATTGTTTGTTTTCATCTTTATGCATTGTACCTAGTAGTTAAGTATCATCACATATATGTGATGATATTATATATATTCAGTGATGAACTAATGACCAAGGATGCGGTCGAGCCTACTGACCAGCATGTTGGCATCGAGCGGGCCATGGACAAGGAGAACGACATTACCCATGCAAACGGCGCGGCGGGCATCCGGTGCAAGTACGGTGCGGCCAGCCTCTGGTGCAAGTGCGGCGCAGAGGGCCTTTGCCCACTACTGGCGAGGAATGGGGGTACTGACGGGACGTGTACCCAACCGCAACACCCTATCGATAGCAAGCAAGCACCGATGGATCCTCCCTTGCTGTGCGGCGCGCCGCGCCTCTCACTCTGCGGTGCTCCAACGGTACTCGTCGTGCGGCGAGCCGCAGCATATCGGTGCGGAAGTGCCTAGCTTGCTCTGCGGTGCGCCATCGATCATGTTGTGCGGCGAGCTGCAGCCTCTCAGCGCTGACATGCCTATCTTGATACGCGGCACTGAAGCGCCATGCGCCAAGGGCCTGCTCAACCCTGGCGATGACGCGCATCACAGCGTCGTTCATCGCGTTGCCGAGGAGCGCCTCGGCCTTAATGGGTCATGGCGCCTTCTCGTTTTCCTTGTCGATGAGGTTGATGGCAGAGGCGGTGCTTTGGTGGGTTGGCATGCTTGGAATAGGTGGATGTGCTATAGGCTGCGCTTGTCGCCTTCGTGCGTCGCATGCCGCCTAGGTTTATGCACAATATTGTTGGGTGGCGGGAAACAGGTGAGGAAATGGCAGGAAACGGTGGCGTGTTCATAAAACGCCATCAATCAATCACAAACGGTTGTATACTAGCAAGTGTTTCCCCACAACACACACGACTTATTCCATCACAAACAGGTCAGACGGATCAACTGTATGCCACGTATCACGCATTGTCAAAAAGTAATGCGGTAGACCTTCTTTAACGTGTGTTAAAAAAGAACCTCAAGGTTAGTTTAACTGATGGGATGGATCATGGAGGTCATTTAATTTAACCTTTATGACCCATCCTATGAGTTAATTTAACATCAACACAACTTCCCATCCAGTCACCCATCTGATGGCTGCTCCAGCCTTAGCACAGTTAACTTGAGAGTTCTCTTAGATGAGCTATTGGTAGAACAACTATTCCTTGCTGATATAGGATGCCTCTTTGCATCCTTATGGCGTACTCGGATGACCGCCCGTCGCCCAATGGCCAATAGATGTTGTGTAGACAGAGCATATCACATACTTCTTATTAGAAGCAACCGCCTTTGTTATTATCGGTCTTCCCACACATTTTTGATTACATACCTGTTTGTCGCGTATCACACACACTTTGTTATATTGAACCATTTCTGTTATCTTGGCTCAACGCTAACAGTTCATTCGAGTGAACTGTTTGCCCTCTATCGCACACACCTTGATCTGGCTGACCATTTCTTTTGTTCCGCCTAATCACAAACAATTCATCCGAGTGAACCGTATGCCGTATATCGCACACACCTTCATCCGGCTGCCTGTTTCTGTTCTTCTGGCTCATCACAAATAGTTCATTGAACTGAACTGTATGCCCTGCATCGCACATGCAACTAAAATCTGAACCGTGTTTGATGCATCCGTCATCGCAAACGTTTTGCACCCTTTTGACGGGTTTTTTACATCACCGTTTGCGATTATTGCATCGCACACAGTTTCGTTGAAGGGTCTCTGACCGCAGTGTTGCGTGAGCAGCATCCTACAGTAGTGGTAGTAGTAGTGTTGTATTGCATAGTTGTTAGATGTAACATGCGAGAACATGTAGAGATGTACTTTAGGAGGGCCTATAGAGAGAAATTGGGCATAAAGTGGATTCAAATATTTGCATTCGTCTTCATAGCATTTGTAAGTCATATCTACAGTTTGTACAGTAGGCGTGAATGCTTGTTCACTCTTACAAAACTAGTATAGCAATAATGGGGTGGTGTGCGCCAATTTAGGCACTGGCACGTTGGCCTACTCAGCTCCACAGAGAGAGCGAGAGAAGAGATAAATACACGGGCGGTCAGTGTATTTCAAGCGAAAAGCGTAATACGGTCACCGTACTTCAGAATACGCTCATTACGGTCACTATATATGTTTCACGGTGATTATACAGTCACTAGCTTGCTCACCGTTTAGCATCGGATTGCACTCTGTTGACTGGCCAAATAGTCTGCGTGGCACTATGTTGACTAGTTAAATTGACCAAGTTCCTTGTGGGTCCCACCTATCAGTTCGCATAGGAAAAAGATTAGATAAACACAAATTTACACAGGCGCGACAAGACTCCAACCCGTGCGCGGGAACCACCTGGTTGTGTATGTGTCTGTCAGGGCCTGATGTGTGCGCATGCACGTGTAGGTTGAGCACTTCAGCGTGAGAGGGTGTGTTGGTCGTGTGGTGTGTGCATGCATGCATGCGTGTGTGTGTGAGTGTTGCGGGCATGCGTGGCTGTGTGTGTACGTGTGAGTGTTGCGTGTGTGCGTTGCTGCGCGTGTTTGTGTGAGTGTTGCGTGCATGCCGTCCATGTGCATGAGTGCGCGTGTGTATAATCACCACACTAGCTCCTGTGTGTTAAAACAGACGGCTCAACATACTAATATAAGGCCACCTTGTTCGCTGTGCCCGCGGTCATGACTTCGAACCACCGTCCAATATTTTTTTATTGTTTGTTTTCATTCTTATACATGTCAGCAGGTGGGCCCAATGGTAGTGAGATAATGTGATGCAACACTAGAGGTTACCACGTGGAGCGTTTAACTGGTCAACTAGTCGTGTCTTGAGAAAATACAGAGCTGTATGGTGAGCCCGTGACTATATAATAACCACAAAACGTAAATGATGACTGTAATGAGTGGATTCTGAAGTCCAATGTACGTATTGTGCTTTCTCTTCAAATACAATGATCGTCACTATATTTATCATGAGAGAAAGATGAAACATGCGTGAATGTGCTGGGGGCGTACTTTTAGAGGACCTGGAGATAGTTTATGTGCGTACATGAAAGGGGCATAGAGGGGGTATATGCGATGGAGGGAGATGCTCTTCATTTCTCTTTATTATGACTAACTTTATATATAGTATAAAAATATAAAAATTCACAGTGCGGAATAAATATCATTGGGGCACCATGCAATGCAAATTAACGTTCATACTCCTCCATATAATTTTGTAATGCTGTATATATGTAGAAATTCTAAAATACTTTTTTGGCCACACTTTATGTGGTTTTATTCAAAAGGAATGTTGTATGCAAAATAAACTTGAAGAGTGGGCTTTTTAGATCAATGGGGTACATGATGTAACATGTGTGAATGTGTAGTTGATGTATTTGAGAGGGCCTAGAGAGGTATGTGTATGTATTACGTATTCGAGAGAGGCATGGATAGAGG
>NC_057797.1:410234239-410273452 GCF_018294505.1 Triticum aestivum | reverse complement strand
AAATGAGAGAGGTCTAGAGAGAGAGACGAATAGGATATCACGGTGGGAGATGCCCTTGAGTGTGTATATGCAAGGGGGAGGGGATAGAGACATGAGGACAAAATTTTTTGTGTCGTGTCTGTGTTGGTATGTGTGGGTGTGAGAAGATAACGAGACCTAGGGGTAGAGGGTGTGTCACCGCGTGAGGTCCGGTGGGCCGAGGTGAGGCCCTTGGTTCGGTTCCGTCCTGCGCCACATTGGTCGGCCCGTGACGCATTAGGGAGACCCATGGAGGTCTAGTCGTACAAGACAAAGACAACAGTCATGAAGGACTCTGTGTCACAAAGCTGATAGGATTCGTAACCCTAGGTCCTCGGACTAAGGTATCCCCTTATCTTTGATATTACTATTCATCCAACCTAACTTTACGGGGCATCCTACATAATGCTGTGCTAGAATCATACTCGTCAATTAGGAAGAGAGGTGGAGACAATGCGTGAGAGACAGGCATAAAGATAATGTGCGTGCGGGAGACACGTAGGTAGGTCTATGTATATAGAAAGGGTCGATGGGGATTGTGCGTGTGTATGCCTGTGACAGGAAGAGTGCTTGTGATAAAGGTTGGTGAAAACATTCGTAAATGGTTACGAGAGGGAGGGAGGGTTATATCGAGAGCATGTCTGCGAGAAAGACACGTCGGGAGAGAGTGTGTGAGCATGTGTGAGAGACCACCGATGGATATACACCGTGTGCGCGTATGTGTGAGAGAGAAAGTCAGCGTGTGTGTGAGGAGGGGCCTATGGAGAGTGAAACTACACGTAAAAGACTGATGTACACATTGATTAAAAATATAAATTGTATCCAAATATTAGGATGGGATCATGATATTTGCAATTCGTGTAAGGAACGGTCATTGATCCATCAGAGATCTATATTCTATCGAATTTGAGCATGTCTATGTTATTATTCGACATAATTGATCCACATAGTTAGTATTTTGAACTCCAGACAATGCATCGCTTTAGCAATTGAATATAAACGTGAGTATAGTTCATGTTGTCTGTGTAAAGAACATTATGCATACAAAAGTTACACAATGAACATTATAAATAGCTAGATATGAACTAGCATACATTTGAATTCAACTTAAGGTGGTTTAAAAAATTTGAATTCAGAAGTCCATTCAATTATTTGAATTCGATATCATGGCATTTGTAAATCATACCTAAATTATGGGGGCACTAATCTTTGCTCTACTTTTGTAGATAATAGCATATATAGTCATGTACAAAATATATTCAAATTTACCTCCTCCATTCCAAAATAATCGTAGTTATAGGATTTTCAAGTGTCAAAATTTCAAAAAAAAAACGCATAATTTAATGAGGTTTTCAAATATACAAGGTCAAATTTAACGTTGTCTATTTAGGTCCATCCTCAAAGTTCAAGAGTACTCCCTCCGTTTTTATTTAGTCCGCATATTAGGTTGGTAAAAGTCAAGCTTTATAAACTTTGACCGAGTCTATAAAAAATATATTAACATAAGCAATAACAAATCAATAAAATTAGATTTATTATTGAATGTACTTTCACATCATATAGATTTGTTATGATAAATGTTTATATTATTTTTTATAAACTTGGCCAAACTTTATGAAATTTGACTTTAGTCAACTCTAATATGCAAAGTAAATAAAAACGGAGGGAGTACTCTAAACGTGAATGCTTCTGTTTCAAAATTTCGAATGAAGCACCAAAAGAGCCTCTACTCTCCTGAAACCGCGTGAGAACAATGTTTGGTAGAAGGAAATTACTTTTCTAACTGCGACCCATGAAAGTTACTGGACCGACGTCCAAAGGTCTAAACCAGGGTAGGTTTGTAGCTTCATCTAGACGCCACGCAACCGCCTCCGAAAAACATTCATACACCATGGCCGCCTAAGCACACATGCGCTCAGCCGAAATCGCTCCCGCCACTATTTGGGACACCTAGGATTACCGTCCTACCCCCAACCCGCAGTAGGTCCAAAATTTAAGAGGTGGGCAAAGTTTGTACTTTCCCAAAATTTCAAACAAGCGCGTCCGATCTGTTCATAAAAAAAACAAAAACAACCGCGTCCCAGACCGAAACATGGTCCCCCCTTAGCTCCTCCCGCCCTCCTGTCCGATCCCCATTTGTACTCCATGGGCGCCAACACTACCTCTCTACCAGCCATGAAACCCCGGCGTCCTCCATCTGCCACCCCATCCCACTCATAAACCGCCACCTCCTCCATGACGCCGGAGCCGATACCCCGACGTCGTCGTCCACCGCAACCGCAACTGCAACACCCTCCACGGCTAGTAGTTGAAGCCGAGGCCGAGCTGCCTCCAGGATGCCGACGTGCACCATACCCGAGCCAATTCAATCACGCCATCCCGCGAATCACTGCTTACGCTTCTAATTTGTTGAAACTCCATTTTTGATGGGACACTTTTAACATGGCAGAGTCATATTGGTTGCATCTTTCATGTGGTGTCTAGCTTGCATTGCTTCTTATTTGTTGAAATGGCTTCTGCTTAGTTTACACAAATAGTTGTGAATATGCCATGCTGTCCTGTTTTCGTACATATTCCATCCGGGTATCATGTATTTGCCTTACATCAAAGTGGTGATTGTTAGTATCATGCACGAATGAGTTCTGAAGAGTGAATTTTATTCCTTTTTCTTGTCGGTTTTACTTGACAATTCAAAATCAATAAAGCAGAAGAAATTAGCAATGCAATGGATAAAGGTACTCCATCCAAATGGAGGGCCTCTACAGATTCTACTCCTCCACCCCAAGAAGATTTGCAAGACAACACATGCATAGACACTCAACGTAGCTGTGTTGATGATGAGCACGTCTCCCCTAGTGCACCATCACAGGTGCTCCCTCTAACTTGGCACTGTTATATGTGGTTGCATGTTATGTATGATGTCTAGCTTGTATTGCTTCTAATTTTGTTGAATTCCATCTGCTTACTTTACACATTATACTTGTGAATAAGACACGTGTTCCTATTTCTAGAACATACAATATCTGTCTATCACACCATGTTCTTACATCAAAGTACTACTATTGTGTAACCTGCAACAATCACTTATCATAAGACAAGTTTGGCCTGGGAGTGTGATATAGGTTACATCTCGCGTTCTTTTCTAGCTTGTACTACTTCTAATTTGTTGAAATGGCACTTATGACGAGACAATTTTAACTTGGTACAGTGATATTCATTGCATCTTTCATATGGTGTCTAGCTTTCATTGCTTCTAATTTTTTGAAATGCCTTCTGCTTAGTTTACACATCATAGCTGTGAATATGCAATGCTGTCATTTTTTCTTACACATTCAGTCGTCCTATCATGCGGTCGCCTTACATTAAATAGTGCTCGTCAGCATCCTACATCAATGAGTTCTGAAAAGCGATTTTTTATTCATTTTTCTTGTGGGTTTGACTTGACAAGGCAATAAAATTAAGAAATAGGAAGGAAAAAAATAAGGCAGGGACTGATGGCGGTCTTCCGGTGAAACCGGCATCCCAGGTGCTTTCTCTAGCTTGGCAGTGTGATATTATCTTGCATGTTGCATACGGTGTCTCACTTGTATTGCTTGTAATTTGGTTAAATTACTTCTGCTTAGTTTACAGAAATAGTTGTGAATATGCCATGTCGTCATGTTTTTCGTACATACTCCATCCCCGTATCATGTGTTTGCCTTACATCAAGGTAGTGATTGTCAGTATCATGCATGAATGAGTTCTGAAGTGTGAATTTTATTGCTTTTTCTTGACAATGCAAAATCAATAAAGCAGAAGGAAATTAGCAAGGTAGAGGATGAAGGTGCTTCTTCCAAACGGAGGACCTTTACACATTCTACTCGGCATCCCCCCAACATGATTTGGAAGACAACACATGCATAGATACTCAAAGTAGACGTGTTGATGATGAGCACGTCCCCCCTTGTCCACCCTCACAGGTGCTCCCTCTAAAATGGCACTTTTATATGTGGTTGCATGTTATGTATGATGTCTAACTTGTATTGCTTCTAATTTTGTTGAATTCCATCTGCTTACTTTACACCTTATACTTGTGAATAAGACACGTGTTCCTATTTCTAGAACATACAATATCTGCCTATCACACCATGTTCTTACATCAAAGTACTACTGTTGTGTAACCTACAACAATCACTTTTCACAAGACACGTTTAACTTGGGAGCCTGATATAGTTTACATCTCGCATTATTTTCTTGCTTGTACTACTAATTTGTTGAAATGGCACTAATGACGAGACAGTTTTAACTTGGTAGAGTGATATTTGTTGCGTCTTCCATATGGTGTCTAGCTTTCATTGCTTCTAATTAGTTGAAATGACATTAATGATGAGGGACCTTTAACTTGGCAGTGTGATGTTGTTTGCATCTTGCATATGATTTATTTCTTGTACTGCTTCACATTTGTTTAAACGCCAGTTTTGACGAGACACTGTTAACTTGGCAGAGCGATATTTGTAGCATCTTTCATATGGTGTCTGCTACCTCTTGAGCACTGCGTTGGTTTTCCCTTGAAGAGGAAAGGGTGATGCAGTAAAGTAGCGTAAGTATTTCCCTTAATTTTTGAGAACCAAGGTATTAATCCAGTAGGAGACCACGCTCAAGTCCCTCGTACCTACACAAACAAATAAGACCCTTGCAACCAACGCGATAAAGGGGCTGTCAATCCCTTCATGACCACTTACAAAAGTGAGATCTGATAGAGATGATAAGATAATTTTTTGGTATTTTTATGATAAAGACTAAAAGTAAAGAAAGCAAAATAAACGACGATACAAATAAAGGGAGATTAATATGATGAAAGATAGACCCAGGGGCCATAGGTTTCACTAGTGGCTTCTCTCAAGAGCATAAGTATTATGGCGGGTGAACAAATTACTGTCGAGCAATTGATAGAATTGAGCATAGTTATGAGAATATCTAGGCATCATCATGTATATAGGCATCACATCCGCGACAAGTAGACCGAAACGATTCTGCATCTACTACTATTACTCCACACATCGACCGCTATCCAGCATGCATCTAGAGTATTAAGTTCATAAGAACAGAGTAACACATTAGGAAAGATAACATGATGTAGAGGGATAAACTCAAGCAATATGATATAAACCCCATCTTTTTATCCTCGATGGCAACAATACAATATGTGTCGTTTCCCCTTCTATCACTGGGATCGAGCACCGCATGATTGAACCCAAAGTTAAGGACTTCTCCCATTGCAAGAAAGATCAATCTAGTAGGCCAAACCAAACTGATAATTCAAAGAGACTTGCAAAGATAACAAATCATACATAAAAGAATTCAGAGGAGGTTCAAATATTGTTCATAGATAATCTTGATCATAAACCCACAATTCATCGGATCTCGACAAACACACCGCAAAAAGAAGTTACATCGAATAGTTCTCCAAGAAGATCGAGGAGAACTTTGTATTGAGATCCAAAGAGAGAGAAGAAGCCATCTAGCTAATAACTATGGACCCGAAGGTCTGAGGTAAACTACTCACACATCATCGGAGAGGCTATGGTGTTGATGTAGAAGCCCTCCAGGATCGATGCCCCCTCCGACGGAGCGCCGGAAAAGGCCCCAAGATGGGATCTCACGGGTACAGAGAGTTGCGGCGGTGGAAATAGGGTTTCGTCATGCTCCTGGATGTTTTTGGGGTATAAGAGTATATATAGGCGAAGGAAGTCGGTCAGGAGAGCCATTAGGGGCCCACGAGGGTGGGGGCGCGCACAGGGGGGCAGGAGCGCCTCCTTGCCTCGTGGCCTCCTCGGTTGTTTCTTGACGCCCACTCCAAGTCCTCTGGATCGCGTTTGTTCCAAAAATCACGCTCCTGAAGGTTTCATTCCGTTTGGACTCCATTTGATATTCCTTTTCTACGAAACACTGAAATAGGCAAAAAAACAGTAATTTCCACTGGGCCTTGGGTTAGTAGGTTAGTCCCAAAAATAATATAAAAGTGTATAATAAAGCCCATTAAACATCCAAAACATAATAAATGATAGCATGAAACAATAAAAAATTATAGATACGTTGGAGACGTATCAGTGTCTACCTTCCATTGCATTGCTTGTAATTTATTGAAATGCCTTCTGCTTAGTTTAGACATCACAGTTCTGATTATCGCCGTCCTGTTTTTCGTATATATTACATCTTCCTATCATGTGGTTGTCTAACATCAAAGTTCACTTTGTCTGTATCATGCATCAATTTGTTCAAAAGAATTTAATCTGTATTCCTTTTTCTTGTCGACTTGACTAAACATGGCACAGAGAAAGAGGAAGGATGTAGGATCGAAAGTAGGTCTATAGGGGGGTGATTGGACTACTTGACCAAATAATAATCTAGACTTTTCCCAATTTTAAGTGTTGATAGATTTTAGCAACTAGTACAAGTCAAGCAATCAATCTACACATGCAATTCTAAGAGTATAGAAGCGGAATGTAAACCATTGCACATGAAGGTAAATGGAAGGGTTTGGAGAAGGTGAACGCAATGTAGACACGAAGATTTTTGGTGTGATTCTGATAGGTTGTGCTATCGTACATCCACGTTGATGGAGACTTCAACCCACGAAGGGTAACGGTTGCGCAAGTCCACGGAGGGATCCACCCATGAAGGGTCCATGAAGAAGCAACCTTGTCTATCCCACCATGGCCATCTCCCACAAAGGACTTGCCTCACTCGGGTAGATCTTCATGAAGTAGGCGATCTCCTTGCCCTTACAAACTTCTTGGTTCAACTCCACATCTTGTCGGAGGCTCCCAAGCCACACCTAACCAATCTAGGAGACACCACTCTCCAAAAGGTAATAGACGGTGTGTTGATGATGAACTCCTTGCTCTTGTGCTTCAAATGATATTCTCCCCAACACTCAACTCTCTCTCATTGATTTGTACTTGGTGGAAAGAAGATTTGAGTGGAAGCAACTTGGGGAAGGCTAGAGATCAAGATTCTTGTGGTAGGATTGGAATATCTTGGTCTCAACACATGAGTAGGTGGTTCTCTCTCAGAAAATGAGTAGTGGAAGTGTAGGCACGTTATGATGGCTCTCTCTCAAATGGAGATGGGGTGGAGGGGTATATGTAGCCTCCACACAAAATCCAACCATTACACACATTTGACCCAACTCGGTCAGACCGAATAGATGAACTCGGTGAGACTGATGTAGTTCAAAATGTGAACGTTAGGAATCTCGGTGGGACCGACAGAGACAACTCGGTGTGATCGATGTGCAAGGGCTAGGGCAAACATCAACTTGGTTGGAACGATTACTTCAACTCGGTGAGATCGGAATGGAGTAATAGGCAACAGAGAGAATGACAAGCAAACTCGGTGTGACCAGTTTCACTGACTCGGTGAGATCGTAATAGTGAAACATGTTACAGTGAGAATTCAAGGCCATCTCAGTGAGACCGAGATCCATATCGGTGTGATAGAAATGTCTAGGGTTTTGGAAGTGGCTATGTCAAGAGAACTCGGTGGCGCTGGATGGATCATTTTGGTGGGGCCGAGTTTGACTTTTGGTTTTGGACATATTTGGAAGTGAGAAAGTGGTTGAGGGTTTTGAAGCTATATCACTAAGCACGTGAGCAAGTAGACCATTAAGCACCTCCTCATCCCCTTTTAATAGTATTGGCTTTCCTATGGACTCAATGTGATCTTGGATCACTAAAATAGAAATGAAGAGCCCTGAACTTTAGCCAATCTTTGTCCTTAGCATTTTGAGGGATCCACTTCTCTAGTCCATGCCATGCCAATCATTGAACTTTCTGAAATATACATCTTGAAAGGGTATTAGTTCAATGAGCTATATGTGGTTATAAATTTCCGAAACCACCCAAGGAATAGTTGCACCTTCTATCTCCCCCTTTTTGGTAATTGATGACAACATATAGATCAAAGCTTCGACAAAATATAATATGAATGTGATACGTCATCATTTTGAGAGGTATGTGATAAGTAAGAGCTCCCCCTAAATTTGTGCATTATTTAAAATTTGCGTTTGAATGCAAATGCATAATCGATTAGGATCATGGGGTACTCTTCCATGACACATACATCTTGGTGGGGCGCTCAAAATGATAAGAGATAAATAACATGCACTCATCACCAAGGGAAAACATGATTGATCATACACAAATGTCATGAATATCATTAAGCAAGCACACATTAAGGCATAGTATGATCAACCACATCATCACTTAAGTATCTCACGAGCATAACACAAATTGTAGCAGGAATTAAACAAGCAAACAATCAAAGTATCAAGTACCAAGGCAAATAAGAACCAAAATTCTCACTCCCTCGAAGCCTAATGATCTATACACTTTCTCTCCCTTTGTCAACAAGTTACCAAAAATCTTGAACATGCATAGTGCTATGCGTCACTCTAGGCACAATCTCCGGGAGCTCTTGAAGTGGTCTTCTGGCTTGATGCTATGGTGTGCATAGATGGCGTGGAGAGGAGTCCTTCAACGAATGCATCTATAGAAGTTGCTGGAGCTGGAGGGGTTGACACAGAAGGTGCAATAGTGGCAGTTGCTGTAGGTGCTGAAGTTGTAGCTCTGTCTCTGACAATTGGCAATGCTGACGACCTTTGTGCCCGTGGCACTCTCTGGAACGTCTCAGTGGTAGCTCTGTCCTCCCTATCCTTTGCTTCTTCTTGGAGTTTCTCAACAGTGGTCTATATCTCCGTGACCTTCACATCTAGATCATGAAATTTTGTCTCAATGATCCTCTCAAGACTCTCTTGATTCTGAGTCAGGGTGGCCAATCCCTTCTCAATCCTCATGGTAGCCTCAAGTAGATAAGTGAGTTGATCTTGCTTGGTCTTGGGAAACACTATTGAAGCACTTGGTGCACTTGCTGACTTTGCTGCTTTGGCAGTCTTTGCCTTCTCAATCTTCTCCCGAGAAGCTTCACAAGTAGGATGAGTCTCATCCATAACAACCTCGTTGTCCTCAAAGTCTGGCCCCAGGGGAAGGTGCTCTTTGTCAAGCAGATATGTCCTGGTTCCCATCTTGTACTTAATTAGCATCTGAATGTGAGGGGCATATCCACATGATCTCTTTTGATCAGCTGTTGTTCTCTTCATTGTCTCAACGATCAAACTCATCACTTTGAACTTCTAGGGCACATCAAACGTGTGAAGCGAGTTGATGGAGTGACCACGGATCATTCTATGATCTCCTGATTTGGGCAACAAGGTGTGCCTCAATATTGTGTTCATGGTGGCCAGTCTAGACATCAGATAGTATATAGAGCCAAGCTTGTGATTCTCTACTTCTTTGGCAGGAATCTCCTTGTACATATTTTCCATGGAGTTGTGGTCCTTCCTGGGCTTGGCATACACATAAATATCATCTTCCTCTTCTACTAGTGCATTGATCAATCTTGCCCACTCAGAAATTGTTGACTGATATCTTGTGCCCTCAGTCATCTAGACAATCTTGCCATCTAGGTAGAAATGAGCTGTGGATAAAACTACATAATCATCTCATCATTCCACTTGGTAAACTCTTGACCAACAAAAGTGTCAATTCCATTTAACCTTAAACTCTCATGAACTCCAGGGAAGTAGTCTTCATTGTTGTCAATGTATTTCCAATCAACCCACTTCATGTCACAGACAATGGGCTTCTTGTCTAGCAGCACTGTCTCATAAAAGTCTTACTGCTCCTTGGTGTGAGAGCGATAATCAACATCAGTCCTCCTCCTGACAACATAAGGATCAAACTTCCTCCCCTATCTCAGACCAGCATCCTTCCTCAACTTCATGTTCTCAGCAACTGGGTGATCATCATTATGATCCGGAATCTTGGGCTTCAATTTTATGAGCACTAGTGGCTCTTCATCCTCTTGAGCTTCAGGCACTTGGGCCTTGTTCTTCTCAGCTGCCGAAATGTTCCTAGTGGATCTCTTTGGTGCAGATGGTTTTGGAGCTTGTGCTTGAGCTGAAGGATTGGGGGGTTGTCTTGGGCTTAGATGGAGCAGCCCTAGACCTGAGAGCATCCCTCATAAGCTTTTGTGACTTTGGTGGAGGTGCAACAGTCTCTTCTTCCTCCTCTTCAGCTTCATCTTCCCTCATGGAAGGCTTTCCAAGCACCTTGGCAGTTGTAGACCTTTCCCTCTTCATCTTCTTCTTCCCAATCTCAGCAGTTTCATCATCTTTTGACTGCTCTAGAGTAAAGTCATAGTTTCTTGAGTTGAATCCCTGACTTTGGACATGGGCTTTCTCCTTGCAGGCTATTTTTGCTTTTGTCCAGGCTTGGTGGTGGCAGAAGTACCATACTCTTTTCTTAGTACCTTCTTCTTTGAGGTTACCTCCTCAGCAACAAAACCATCATCCTCAGATTCTGAGGTTCTTTTCTTCCTTTGCCTGGTTGCAGCCTTAGGTAAGTTGCTTGGAGTGCTTCTACTGCCCTCATCATAGCTGCTAGAGGGACAAGTGCCCTCACTGAGGTTGACTTTCTCCTCTGACTGATTCTGACTGTCACTACCCTCTAACATGACTGAAAGCTGACCCTGTGAATAGATTGGTATAGATAGAGTGGATGAGCATCACAAGGCAGAACTATTTCGCAAAAAAATATTGAGACAAAAACTTAACTTTAGTTTTCTACAGAAAGCATTTCGGAGCTACTGATATGACAAACTCGGGGACACCGAAGCAACTTTAGAGTCTAAACACACAGTTTGGGTCAATCCAAAATGCAGTTCGGTGACTCCGAGATGCTAGGGTTTCACAGAGAAAGCGAAGTCGGTCACACCGATTAGAACGCTTTGGTTAAACCGAGTTTTACTTGTGTAATGGCCTGAGCCAAATCGTTAAGACCGAAATCTTCAGATCGGTTAGTCCAAGATGATTTCGGCGGAAACCTAACGCTAAGCTTTTGCATCAAATCTATTCTAATAAAGTTTGTGGTGGATAGGATGATATCAATCGTGGCAAGAAACTAGGTATTGATCTTTGTGCAATAATCAGAGTAAAAAGATGCACAAAGAGATCGAGTTCGTACCCTAACTTGGTGACGAACCCTCTACGGCAACAACGGCGGAGTGATTTACGTTGACGGCAATGGAGACCAGCTGCAGGGGGCACTGGCGACGACAAAGACAATCCGGAGACCACGAGGTAGTAGAGCTGGGCAAGTGCGATCGAAAAGTTTGGAGAAATTTCCAAAAACTGCAAGTGGTTACTGCAACTCGGTGCGACCGAATGGTTCAAATCGGTTGCATCGAGATGAAAACCTAGATCAACTCAATGGATTCGGTGTGACCGAAAGGAATGAACCGGTCAGACCGAAATGCATTAAGAGGTTTTGGAAGTTTAAGCCTTTGACAGATCGATGACTCCGAGTCCTCCTCATCCGAAGGGTCCGAATTTGACTTGATCAAGCTTTGTGATGTAGCATGAAAAGTGTTTGAGATGAGAAAAGCACAGACAGCCTGAGGGAGTACTTAGGCATTCTTGTCCATTCATTTGGCAAAGGAAAGAAGAAGCCAAACAAGCAAAACTACAAATGGATGTCCTCGAATGGAGAAAATTATGCAACCAACATGCTCACACAATAAGATAGCAAATGAAATATGTGGCAAAGCATGCACAAACACTCTAGCATCTATCAAACGATTGGCGATGACTAGGTCATCTATATATGAGTATATTGACTTAGGAGTCAAATGAGAACATTTGATCATTGGTCATGCTCATTGTTTAAGCACAAGTGGGGTTACCACTTTTACATAAAGCATTGTTGTGTTCACATCATTTGAGTTGCTTTTGCTCACTTTTTAGAGCAAAGCTCACCCTAGATGTTATATCCCCCCTAAGAGGGATGAACTAACCTTGGGTTTTGTCGATGATGACTTCATGTAGGTGTTGAAGATGTGGATGCTCAAAGTTGTTGTAGATCATTTGGAGCAATCCATTTGAGTGAGTTGAACTTTCAATACCTACATGGGTTAGTCCCACAAGGAACATGCAAGAATATCCATAGACATAGAGTGAGGTACACACATGATGATGTCCATGAAAGCATTGGGTTACCTTGTCCCTTGTCTTACAAACAAGAGGGTTTGTGACTCCATGAACTAGTGCAAGATATAGAAGTTGATTGCACATGTCCTTATCAAAATGAATATGAGTGAGGTTTGTTGGATGAGTCACCCTCAAGAACTCTCTAGTTCTTCCTTTTTGGGATCCGCATGAACTTGATGGGAATCCTTGGAGTTGTAGTTGTACTTGATGAAGTAGAACTTGGCGTAGTCTTGGGAACCCACTTGACCATGGCCATAGGAGCTTCTTCAAATGAATCAATCTCTTCTTGAAGCTTGTCCTTGCCCTTTAGCTTGTGGTCTTGTGGTGGAAGATCATCTTGAGCTTGTGTTCCCTTAAAAGAAGTGGGGTCATACTTCTCTTGTTGAGGAAAGAACTTTGTCTTGGTGTATTGATCTTCTTCCCACTCAACTCCATTGGCATTGAACTTACGTTCAAAACCAACACCTTGATTCTTCCGGTGTCTTCCTTGCTTGCGTACAATTTCCTCAAATTGCTTATGTCTGGCAAGGCTCTTGTAAACAACTTTATCTATAACTCCCTTCAATAAGCTATTTCTTGCTCAAGTGTAACTTGGTAAGATAATCATTTGTAGAATCAAGAGAATTACTAGAAGCAACAACATTGGATTTGGCATTGTTATTGTTACTACTAGAAGAAGAATCTTTCTTGTTTTTATTGCTAGATTTTACTTGTGGCATGTAAGTAGACAAGAGTAAACACTTGGCAATGTAAGAAGAATTTTTCTTCCGAAGATCATCATTGATTGCTTTTAAGAACCCATGCTCTTGCTCTAAATTGAGCTTTTCAAAGCGTAGCTTCTCATGAGTCTTTAAAAGCTCTCGATGATCCTCTAAAGTAGTTTCATGAGCTAACTTAAGAGTGTTTAGTTCTTTAGTTAGACGCTCAATCTCCTTCTTATCATTGTCATTCGCTTCATCTTGATTAGCATGATAAATAGCAATCTCATCATAGTTTTCATCACTAGCATTGTCAACAAGTAAATCATCATTACCTAGTGAACCATATTCCTCACTATTGAAATCAAAATACTCGAGGTGTGATACCTTAGGGCCTTTAGCCATGAAGCATCTTCCAATTACTTCGTTTGGTGAGTCAAATATGTCGTAGGAGTTGGATGACACAAGTGCAAGTCTGGCAACTTCTCTCGGAGTAGTTGTCGGAGTCGGAACCAGAAACCCATTCGCCAACATGAGCTTGATGTCTTCGTCTTGTGTATCTCTTTGATGACTTGTCCTTCCTTTCCGAATCCTTGCTTCTATGAGAGGGTCTTCGTTCATAACAATCATATCTACTCCTTCTCTCTTCTGGTGGTGATTCATATCTTTTACTTTTCCTTTTGGGTGAATCTTCTCTTCTCTTGTAGGGAGCCATGCACTCATTTAAGTAGTGTCCGAGTCTTCCACAATTGTAGCAATTACGATCACGACTAGAAGATCTTTTGTCATTGTAGGACCTTGACTTGGAACTTCTTTCTTTGCTTCTATGATTGTAGAATTTGTTGAAGTTCTTCACCATTAGGCTCAATTCTTCATTGAAGACTTATTTCTCACTTGACGTTGTAGGAGCATCACATGAGGCTTTGTAAGCACCACTTGACTTGTTGTGAAGCTCTTCCTTATCCTTGAGTGACATCTCATGAGCAACAATTCTACCAATGACTTCTGTTGGCTTGAGATATTTGTAATTTGGCATCATTTGGATCAATGTGCACACGGTATCATACTTTCCATCCAAGGATCTTAGGATCTTCTTGATGATGAATTTGTCGGTCATCTCTTCACTTCCTAAGCCGGCAATCTCATTTGTGATGAGAGCAAGCCTAGAGTACATTTCCGCAACTCCTTCACCATCCTTCATTTTGAACTTGTCAAGTTGACTTTGGAGCACATCCAATTTGGATTCCTTGACGGACTCAATACCTTCATGCATATCTTCGCAAGCTTGAACATTATATTGCAACATCTTCAATTGTTCCGCGGATGCTTCACGATCTGCTTCTCTTCCGTCCTCGAAGTACTCACCTTGCAAGCCAGTATGCACAATAGCCCAAACGGCAGGGCTATGACCAAGAATATGCATTTTCATCTTATGCTTCCAACTAGAAAAATTTGTACCATCAAAGTAAGGACCTCTACGGTGGTAATTTCCCTCGCTAGATGCCATACTCTCCTAGGTTGTGAAACCAAGGCTATAATCACCAAAGATATGAAAATCAAGGCTAATGGAGAGCAAAGCTCTGATACCACTTTAGGATCGAAAGTAGGTCTATAGGGGGGTAATTAGACTACTTGACCAAATAAAAATCTAGCCTTTTCCCAATTTTAAGTGTTGACAGATTTTAGCAACTAGTATAAATCAAGCAATCAACCTACACATGCAATTCTAAGAGTATAGAAGCGGAATGTAAAACATTGCACATGAAGGTAAATGGAAGGGTTTGGAGAAGGCAAACGCAAAATCAAAGATTTTTGGCGTGGTTCCGATAGGTGGTGCTATCGTACATCCACATTGATGGAGACTTCAACCCACGAAGGGTAATGGTTGCGCGAGTCCACGTAGGGCTCCACCCACGAAGGGTCCACGAAGAAGCAACCTTGTCTATCCCACCAGGGCCATCTCCCATGAAGGACTTGCCACACTAGGGTAGACCTTCACGAAGCAGGCAATCTCCTTGCCCTTACAAACTTCTTGGTTCAACTCCACATCTTGTTGGAGGCTCCCAAGCGACACCTAACCAATCTAGGAGACACCACTCACCAAAAGGTAATAGACTGTGTGTTGATGATGAACTCCTTGCTCTTGTGCTTCAAATGATAGTCTCCTGAACACTCAACTCTCTCTCACTGATTTGGATTTGGTGGAAAGAAGATTTGAGTGGAAAGCAACTTAGGGAAGGCTAGAGATCAAGATTCTTGTGGTAGGATTGGAATATCTTGGTCTCAACACATGAGTAGGTGGTTCTCTCTCAGAAAATGAGTAGTGGAAGTGTAGGCACGTTTTGATGGCTCTCTCTCAAATGGAGATGGCGGTGGAGGTGTATATAAAGCATCCACACAAAATCCAACTGTTACACACATTTGAACCAACTCAGTCAGACCGAGTAGATGAACTCAATGAGACCGATGTAGTTCAAAATGTGAATGTTAGGAATCTCAGTGGGACCGACAGAGACAACTCGATGTGACCGATATGCAAGGGCTAGGGGAAAACATCAACTCGGTTGGACCGATTACTTCAACTTGGTGAGACCAAAGTGGGGTAATAGGCAACAGAGAGAATGACAAGCAAACTCGGTGTGACCGGTTTCACTGATTCGATGAGACCGAAATAGTGAAACATGTCACAGTGAGAATGCAAGGCCATCTCAGTGAGACCAAGATTCATATCGGTGTGACCGAAATGTGTAGGGTTTTGGCAGTGGCTATGTCAAGAGAACTCTATGGCGTCAGATGGATCATTTCGGTGGGGCCGAGTTTGACTTTTGGTTTTGGACATATTTGGAAGTGAGAAAGTGGTTGAGGGTTTTGGAGCTATATCACTAAGCACTTGAGCAAGTAGACCATTAAGCACCACCTCATCCCCTATTAATAGTATTGACTTTTCTTATGGACTCAATGTGATCTTGGATCACTAAAATAGAAATGAAGAGTCTTGAACTTTAGCCAATCTTTGTCCTTAGCATTTTGAGGGGTCCACTTCTCTAGTCCATGCCATGCCCATCATTGAACTTTCTGAAGTATACATCTTGAAAGGGTGTTAGTTCAATGAGTTATATGTTGTTATAAATTACCGAAACCACCCAGGGAATAGTTGCACTTTCAAAGGAACACATAATGACAGGGGATGGTGTTAGTACTAAGGACACACAGAAACGGAAGCCGAAGAATTATGCAGATTCTACTAGTACTGATGGTGCAATAGAAGGTCAAAGTCCAACGGAGAATTTTACTAACACGATATCCCGTGCTACACGAGCTGCAAAACAAGCCAATCAGAAACTAATAGCTGCCACCAAACAAGTAGCGACAACCCTAGTTGTTGCAACACCTTCCACAGTACCACCACCTGGACGAGTTAGTCGTTTGTAACCTCAGCTAGTAGCACATTCCCAAGCTTGCTTGCCATCTGACACTACTTCTGAAGCACTCTTAATACAAGACGAGTTAGCAAGATCGGATGAACCTTGTGAGCTTCAATAGCAAGAAGGTAGTTGCTGGAGTCAAGTTACAGTTTGTCGGTGTTTTGGGAACCGGGGTACCCAAACTTGCCTGCCTCGGCCTGGTACAGCTCATCTTCAGCATGAACAACACAAGACCCTCGTGAGATAGATGATGCCGAGACCTCCAGAAGGAGTTGCCTCCTTAGGCTGGCTCCCGAGGAGCGGAGATTTCTATGCAAGCGCCCACCTCGTGACTATCAAGTGACGGAAGCCATGATGACCAAGGCCAGGCGGGTGCCAGCAGGTGCAGTACAACAGGTTTCCTCTTCGGTGCTAAAGAGGCAAGCGCAGACATGGAGTCTTAAGGCATCAACTAAAGCTTTCCATTTCCATCCAACAAGACCAAGACCGTCAGGACGATAGGACGGATGTCATCGCCGAGCCCACCACGTCGTCACGACCAGAAACTTTGCAGGTGAAGACCACCTTTCGTCAAGATAAGATGTACTAGTTGTCTCCCTTCGAATTTGGCCGTTGTGGGATCCCTTCCCGCCTAAGTTTGGAGGAAGAGGACCAAGGCCACTATAAATATATCTTAGCCACCACCATAGAAGGGACGGATCATTCCGACCATCCACTCCCTCACCAGCTCACAAGAACACACCTCCTGAGGTTGTTCTCCCACTTTACTAGTTCATCCTTAGCCCACCTCAAGGCTAATCCACCACAAAGCAGGATTAGGGTTTTACACTGCAAGGTGGCCCGAACTTGGGTAAACCGATGTGTCCCATTTCCTTTCAGTTCATCGAGCTAGGCTGTGAGATCATCGTGTGGCAGATTGGGGTGATTGAGTTCTTCGCACGCACCCCCAAGTTCAAATCTATCTTGGGTCTGTGGAGCCCTGAATCCGACATTAGGCGCACCAGGTAGGGGTGCGTCGGAGCCTCTCTCCCACTGGTCGATTTGCCACCGCTCCGCCGCTCTCATGGCTGATGCTCGTCTAGTTCGTGCTGAGCGCCGAGCCGCCCTAGCTGCCCGCGTTGCTCAGACAGCGCCTGCAGGCGATGATGTTCCGCTTCGTTCCGCATCACCTGCGGCCAACGCCGCCACCGGCCCCGCGACCCATTAGCAGCAGGCTTCATAGCTCCATCCTTTCGTGCGGCACGATGGGTGCACCGCCACCCCGTTGCTGACTCCGGCGGCTGCTTCATCCTCCCATGCTAATCACAACCCGGCGAACGCGCTGGCCACGCTGCTCGCGGCATGCGAGCTTCTACGCTATCGCCCGGTCGATGAATTCTATGAGGACTGGCTGGACCGCATCGCCAAGCTCGTCAATGCCGCTGGAGAGGCCCCTGCATCGCCCCGTTCCCTGCCTCCTCCGCCGCCTGCTGCGGGTGATGTGGCCCATGGCGCGCCTGCTCCACCTCCCAGGCAAGACGTCATCCTCGCGCCAAGGCATGAAGCTCCTTGGCATGGTCTGCCACGCGGGGCGGCGGCACGCGGCGAGGAAAGCTGCCAAGAGGTGCAACGGCCCTAAGGAGAGGCGCGTGCGCTCCTAGCACCGCCACGTCAAGACCGCGTGCCACCCCAGGCGGTGGTGCGTGAGCACCAAGACCAGGCTCCACCTCCACGGCGTGTTCCCGTGACCTCGGTGAACTGTCGTGCGTTCACCCCGAAGCTACGACGTGTCGTCTGGCCAGGGAAGTTCAAGGCGGACCTGCCTCCATGTTACGGCGACACCCCCGACCCTGACAAGTTCCTACAGCTCTATGAGCTGAGCATCGAGGCAGCCAATGGCGACAAGAAGGTCATGGCAAACTGGTTCCCCATGGCCCTCAAGGTTGGCGCTCACTCATGGCTCCTGAACCTCCCTGTAGGATCGATCTCCTCTTGGGATGAAATGCGGGAGCGCTGCATCGCCAACTTTCAGGGCACTCGCGACCACGCACCAGCTGCGGGTGACCTGCGCCGCATCAAGCAGCACCCAGGATAGACATTGCACAAATACATCTGATACGTCTCCGTCATATCTATAATTTTTGATTGTTGCATGCCAATATTCTATAACTTTCATATACTTTTGGCAACTTTTTATACTATTTTTGGGACTAACATATTGATGCAGTGCCCAGTGCCAGTTCTTGTTTGTTGCATGTTTTTTGTTTCACAGAAAATCCATATCAAACGGAGTCCAAACGGGATAAAAACTGACAAAGATTTTTTTGGAATATATGTGATTTTTGGAAGAAGAATCAACACGAGACGATGCCCAAGGGGGCCACGAGGCAGGGGGCGTGCCCCAGGGGGCCAGGCACGCCCTGGGCCCTCGTGGCCACCCTGTAAGGAGGTTGGTGCCCTTCTTTCGCCGCAAGAAATTTAATATCCGGATAGAGATCGTGTCCAAAATTCAGCCCAATCGGAGTTACGGATCTCCGGGAATTTAAGAAACGGTGAAAGGGCAGAATCAGGGAGCACAGAAACAGAGAGAGACAGAGAGACAGATCCAATCTCGGAGGGGCTCTCGCCCCTCCCATGCCATGGAGACCAAGGACCAGAGGGAGAACCCTTCTCCCACCTAGGGAGAAGGCCAAGGAGGACGAAGAAGGAGGGGGGCTCTCTCCCCCTCGCTTCCGATGGCACCGGAGTGCCACCGGGGCCATCATCGTCACCGCAATCTACACCAACACCTCTGTCATCTTCACCAACATCTTCATCACCTTCCCCCATCTATCTATAGTGGTCCACTCTCCTGCAACCCGCTGTACCCTCTACTTGAACATGGTGCTTTATGCTTCATATTATTATCCAATGATGTGTTGCCATCCTATGATGTCTGAGTAGATTTTCATTGTCCTATCGGTAATTGGTGAATTGCTATGAGTGGTTTAATTTGCTTGTGGTTATGTTGCTGTCCTTTGGTTCCCATCATATGAGCGCACGCGTGGATCACACCATAGGGTTAGTTGTATGTTGATAGGACTATGTATTGGAGGGCAAGAGTGACAGAAGCTTCAACCTAGCATAGAAATTGATGCATACGGGATTGAAGGGGGGCCAATATATCTTAATGCTATGGTTGGGTTTTGCCTTAATGAACGTTAGCAGTTGCAGATGCTTGCTAATAGTTCCAATCATAAGTGCAAAAAATTCCATGTCAGGGATGACATGCTAGCAGTGGCCTCTCCCACATAAAACTTGCTATCGGTCTAGTAAAGTAGTCAATTTCTTAGGGACAATTTCGCAACTCATACCAGCACTTTTCAACACTCGCTATACTAACTTTATTGCTTCTTTATCGAAACAACCCCTACTTTTTATTTATGCGCTCTTTATTATCTTGCAAACCTATCGAAAAACACCTACAAAGTACTTCTAGTTTCCTACTTGTTCTAGGTAAAGCGAACGTTAAGCGTGCCTAGAGTTGTATCACTGGTCGATAGAACTTGAGGGAATATTTGTTCTACCTTTAGCTTCTTGTTGGGTTCGACACTCTTACTTATCAAAAGAGGCTACAATTGATCCCCTATACTTGTGGGTTATCAAGACCTTTTTCTGGCACCGTTGCCGAGGAGTTATAGCGTGGGGTGAATATTCTCGTGTGTGCTTGTTTGCTTTATCACTAAGTAATTTTTATTTGTTGTTCTTAGTTGTTTTCTATCTTTAGTTATGGGTAGGAAACGCAAAATACCAAAAAAATTAGTTGTACCTACTACACCAATGGTTGAAGAACCACTCAAAATCTATCACACTCCTGAAGCTTTTTACTTGGATCATCTTCGATCCCTTTGTGCTCGCGCTGAAACCCCAACTAGCTTAGTTGAGGGCAAATCTTTAGATGAGCATGCTTGTTATGTGAGACACCGCATATCTGAAAAAGGGAAACTTTTACTAGATCAAATTCATCTTTGCAGTGCTATGCTTGGAATTTATGTGAAATATATGATGTTACTTGTTGTTCTGAAAACCCTAAGAAACACCTTCCCTACCAATGTGAGTTTAGTGATAATGGAATCGTATCTTCGTATGCTAAGGGTGTTTATAATTACTATGATGTGGAACAAATAGAAGAATTCGTTGCTTTTATGGATGCTTATGAAATTGTATCTTTGTTTAAAGAGTGTGAAAATCTTTATGATGCTGTTTATAGACCTTATTTTTTGCTATACTTAAATATTGCTATGAGAATTATGAATACAATGTCGATATTGATGCGTTTATTGAGAAAGTCTCCACTCTCCAAGAAGAGACTAATATTTTGCAGGAGTCTATGGAAGAAGAAATTGATGAAACTGTGATCTCATTGGATGAAAAAGATGATGAGGAGAGTGAAGAACAAAAGGAGGAAGGGCGGATTAGCTACCCGTGCCCACCTTCTAATGAGAGTAACTCTTCAACTCATACATTGTTTAATGTCCCTTCGTGCTTACCGAAGGATGATTGCTATGATGATTGTTATGATCCCATTGATTCTTTTGAAATACCCCTTTTTGATGAACTTGATGCTTGCTATGCTTGTGGCCATGATGCCAATATGAATTATGCTTATGGAGATGAACTTGCTATAGTTCCTTATGTTAAACATGAAATTGTTGCTATTGCACCCACGCATGATAGTCCTATTATCTTTTTGAATTCTCCAAACTACACTATATCGGAGAAGTTTGCCCTTATTAAGGATTATATTGATGGGTTGCGTTTTACTTCTACACATGATGATTTTGATAGATATAATATGCATGTGCTTGCTGCTCCTACTTGCAATTATTATGAGAGAGGAACTATATCTTCACCTCTCTATGTTTCCCACACGATAAAATTGCAAGAAACTGTTTATACTACGCATTGGCCTTTACGCTTTGTGCATGAATTGTTCTTTTATGACATGCTGATGCATAGGAAGAGAGTTAGACTTTGTTGTTGCATGATATGTGTTACTTTGTGCTCACTACTAAATCACAAATCATTGTTAATTAAAATTGGCTTTGATATACCTTGGGATCCGGGTGGATCCATTACTTGAGCACTATATGCCTAGCTTAATGGCTTTAAAGAAAGCGCTGCCAGGGAGACAACCCGGAAGTTTTAGAGAGTCATTTATTTCTGTTGAGTGATTTTATAAAGTTCAAAAACAAAAAAATATAGAGGGGAACCCAAAAATTTTCCAAAAGGAAAGTGAAAGTGAGAGAGACAAGCATTGTTGAACTGGGGGAGCTCCTTGAACTTTGTTCATGCTCACGAAAACTTTGTGAATCTTGATTATAGAAACTTTTTAATAAAAATAATTATCCCCTTGTATAATTCCATTTTATTATAAAAATAATGTGCCAAGATTTGCCTTTAGGATGTTTACATTGCTTGTTGGTTTGTGCAGTGCAGAACAGAAACTTTGGCTGTAGTGTGTGATTTTACATTTTTTACTGGAACGTCAAACGGTTCTGAAACTTTTGCACTATCTTTATATACAATTTTTTAATTTTTCCTAATTTTAGCAGAATTTTTGGAGTACCAGAGGTATGGTGAATGTTCATATTACTACAGACTGTCCTGTTTAAGACAGATTCTGTTTTTGATGCATTGTTTGCTTGTTTTGATGAAACTATCGATTTCTATCAGTGGATTAAGCCATGAAGAAGTTATATTACAGTAGCTACAGTGAAAAAACAAAATATGAATTGGTTTGCAACAGTATTAGAGTAGTGATTTGCTTTATTATACTAACGGATCTTACCGAGTTTTCTGTTGAGTTTTGTGTGGATGAAGTGTTCGAAGATTGAGGAGGTCTCGATGTGAGGAGAAGGAGGAGAGGCAAGAGATCAAGCTTGGGAATGCCCAAGGCACCCCAAGTAAATATTCAAGGAGACTCAAGCATCTAAGCTTGGGGATGCCCCAGAAGGCATCCCATCTTTCTTCAACAAATATTGGTATGTTTTCGATTCGTTTCGTTCATGCGATATGTGCAAATCTTGGAGCGTCTTTTGCATTTAGTTTTCACTTTTCTTTTATGCACCATGCTGGTATGAGATAGTCCATTGTTGATTTATAGAATGCTCTTTGCACTTCACTTATATCTTTTGAGTATGGCTTTATAGAATGCTTCATGTGCTTCACTTATATCATTTGAAGTTTGGATTGCCTGTTTCTCTTAACATAGAAAACCGCCATTTATAGAATGCTCTTTTGCTTCACTTATATTTGTTAGAGTGTGGGCATATCTTTTGTAGAAAGTACTAAATTCTCACTTATATCTATTTAGAGAGATGACAGGAATTGGTCATTCACATGGTTAGTCATAAAATCCTGCATAAAACTTGTAGATCACTGAATATGATATGTTTGATTCCTTGCAATAGTTTTGCAATATAAAGGTGGTGATATTAGAGTCGTGCTAGTTGAGTAATTGTGAAATTGAGAAATACTTGTGTTGAGGTTTGCAAGTCCCGTAGCATGCACGTATGGTAAACGTCGTGTGACAAATTTGAAGCATGGGGTGTTCTTTGATTGCTTTCCTTATGAGTGGCGGTCGGGGACGAGCGATGGTCTTTTCCTACCAATCTATCCCCCTAGGGGAATGCGTAGAAGTACTTTGCTTAGAGGGTTAATAAATATTTGCAATAAGTATATGAGTTCTTTATGACTAATGTGAGTCCATGGATTATATGCACTCTCACCCTTCCATCATTGCTAGCCTCTTCGGTACCGTGCATTGCCATTTCTCACCTCGAGAGTTGGTGCAAACTTCGCTGGTGCATCCAAACCCCGTGATATGATATGCTCTATCACACATAAATCTCCTTATATCTTCCTCAAAACAACCACCACACCTACCTATCATGGCATTTCCATAGCCATTCCGAGATATATTGCCATGCAACTTCCACCATCATCATATACATGACTTGAGCATTTATTGTCATATTGCTTTGCATGATCGTAAGATAGCTAGCATGATGTTTTCATGGCTTGTCCGTTTTTTGATGTCATTGCTACGCTAGATGATTGCACATCCCGGTACACCGACGGAGGCATTCACATAGAGTCATACTTTGTTCTAGACATCGAGTTGTAATATTGAGTTGTAAGTAAATAAAAGCGTGATGATCATCATTATTAGAGCATTGCCCCAGTGAGGAAAGGATGATGGAGACTATGATTCCCCCACAAGTCAAGATGAGACTTCGGACTTAAAAAATTAAAAGAGGCCAAAGAAGCCCAAATAAAAAAGAGAGGCCAAAGAAGCCCATAAAAACAAAAAAACAAAAAAATGAGAGAAAAAGAGAGAAGGGGAAATGTTACTATCCTTTTACCACACTTGTGCTTCAGAGTAGCACCATGTTCTCCATATAGAGAGTCTCTTGAGTTATCAGTTTCATATATTAGTGGGAATTTTCGTTAAGAACTTGGCTTGTATATTCCGATGATGGGCTTCCTCAAATGCCCGAGGTCTTCATGAGCAAGCAAGTTGGATGCACACCCACTTAGTTTCCAGTTTGAGCTTTCATACACTTATAGCTCTTGGTGCATCCGTTGCATGGCAATCTCTACTCCTCACATTGACATCAATTGATGGGCATCTCCATAGCCTGTTGATTAGCCACGTCGATGTGAGACTTTCTCCTTTTTGTCTTCTCCACACAACATCCACCATCATATTCTATTCCATCTATAGTGCTATATCCATGGCTTGCGCTCATGTATTGCGTGAGGGTTGAAAAGGCTGAAGCACGTTAAAAAGTATGAACCAATTGCTCGGCTTGTCATCGGGGTTGTGCATGATGCGAGCATTTTGTGTGACGAAAACGAAGCATGGACAAACTATATGATTTTGTAGGGATGAGCTTTCTTTGGCTATGTTATTTTGAGAGGACATAATTTCTTGGTTAGTATGCTTGAAGTGTTATTGTCTTAATGTCAAATGATAGACTATTGCTTTGAATCACTCGTGTCTTAATATTCATGCCATGATTAGATTATGTGATCAAGATTATGCTAGGTAGCATTCCACATCAAAAATTATCTTTTTTATCATTTACCTACTCGAGGACGAGCATGAATTAAGCTTGGGGATGCTGATACGTCTCCGTCGTATCTATAATTTTTTATTGTTCCATGCCAATATTCTACAACTTTCATATATACTTTTGGCAACTTTTTATACTATTTTTGGGACTAACATATTGATCCAGTGCCCAGTGCTAGTTCCTGTTTGTTGCATGTTTTTTGTTTTGCAGAAAATCCATATCAAACACAGTCCAAACGGGATAAAAACTGACGGAGACTTTTTTTGGAATATATGTGATTTTTTGGAAGAAGAATCAATGCGAGACGATGCCCGAGGGGGCCACGAGGCAGGGGGCACGCCCTAGGGGGTCAGGCACGCCCTGGGCCCTCGTGGCCACCCTGTAAGACGGTTGGTGCCCTTATTTCGCCGCAAGAAAGCTAATATCCGGATAGATATCGTGTCCAAAATTCAGCCCAATCGGAGTTACGGATCTCCGGGAATTTAAGAAACGGTGAAAGGGCAGAATCAGGGAGCGCAGAAATAGAGAGAGACAGAGAGACATATCCAATCTCGGAGGGGCTCTCACCCCTCCCATGCGATGGAGACCAAGGACCAGAGGGAGAACCCTTCTCCCACCTAGGGAGAAGGCCAAGGAGGAAGGAGAAGGAGGGGGGCTCTCTCCCCCTCGCTTCCGGTGGCGCCGGAGTGCCACCTGGGCCATCATCGTCACCGCAATCTACACCAACACCTCTGTCATCTTCACCAACATCTTCATCACCTTCCCCCATCTATCTACAGCGGTCCACTCTCCCGCAACCCTCTGTACCCTCTACTTGAACATGGTTCTTTATGCTTCATATTATTATCCAATGATGTGTTGCCATCCTATGATGTCTGAGTAGATTTTCGTTGTCCTATCGGTAATTGGTGAATTGCTATGATTGGTTTAATTTGCTTGTGGTTATGTTGCTGTCCTTTTGTGCCGATCATATGAGCGTGCGCATGGATCACACCATAGGGTTAGTTGTATGTTGATAGGACTATGTATTGGAGGGCAAGAGTGACCGAAGCTTCAACCTAGTATAGAAATTGATGCATACGGGATTGAAGGGGGACCAATATATCTTAATGCTATGGTTGAGTTTTACCTTAATGAACGTTAGTAGTTGAGGATGCTTGCTAATAGTTCCAATCATAAGTGCATAGAATTCCAAGTCAGAGATGACATGCTAGAAGTTGCCTCTCCCACATAAAACTTGCTATCGGTCTAGTAAAGTAGTCAATTGCTTAGGGACAATTTCGCAACTCCTACCACCACTTTTCCACGCTCGCTATACTAACTTTATTGCTTCTGTATTAAACAACCCCTACTTTTTATTTATGCGCTCTTTATTATCTTGCAAACCTATCAAAAAACACCTACAAAGTACTTCTAGTTTCATACTTGTTCTAGGTAAAGCGAGCGTTAAGCGTGCATAGAGTTGTATCGGTGGTCGATAGAACTTGAGGGAATATTTGTTCTACCTTTAGCTTCTCGTTGGGTTCGATAGTCTAACTTATCGAAAGAGACTACAATTGATCCCCTATACTTGCAGGTTATCAACATACAGCGCTTCACCAACGTTCGCCTCAAGATTCCCAAGGTGTCAGACGAGGCCATCATTTTGGCGTTCACTGATGGCATCTGGGATGTCAAGATGAAGGAAGAGCTCGCCATACACGAGGACCTCTATTCGGCCCTGGAGATGTTCAACATGGTGACCAGGTGTGTGAGGGCCGAAGAAGGTCGCCTCTCCCTTCTGGAACTCCTATAGGCTGACCCAGAAGACAAGAAGGCCAAGGCCAAGGACGTGAAGCACAACGGTCCAGCTGTGCATGCGGACGAGCCCGAGATGAAGCACGGCTGCGACCACGCGGAGACATCCAAGGGCAGCCGCCCGTTCTGCGTCTTCCACAACGTACACAACCACAACACCAGCGACTTCTAGGAGCTAAGGGCCATCCATGACAAGGGCCTTGGTCGCCGCCCCAAGCGGAGCGACCGAGGCTACGGCCGTGGAGGAGGCAGAGGCGGAGGACGCTGGGACAACCGTGACCTCCGCCAGGACTGGCACGATCAACCTTGTGAGGACCGTTGGCAGGGCCAGCCTCGCGAGGGTCCCTGGAGGGATCAGCCTCGTGAGGACTGTCCCCAGGGCAACGCTGGCCTTCGTCCGCTGCCGCCTCCACCAAGAAGGAATGATGACCACCACTAAGAAGATGGGGTTGGGGGCTTTCAAGAGCCTCGTGCTATCACTTGCATTCTAGGAGGCGCTTAGGCCCCTACCTCCCATCGCATCTTCAAGCAATTCGCTCGTGAGGTGAATGCAGCCCTCCCCAAGCTCGAGGCAATGTGTCCGCTCAAGTGGTCCAAGTACGCCATCACCTTTGACTCTACTGACCAGCTCAAGTGTGCGGCAACCGCCGGCGCTCTCCTGATGCTCTGCTCGCCTACCATCAGCAAGGTCCTCGTCACCAAGACACTCGTCGATGGCAGCGCGGGGCTCAATCACTACAAAAAAAGACACATCCGTGACATTTTGGGCCGAACGAATGTTTTTCTGTCATACTTATGACACTTCTATGACTATAATTGTGACAAAACCCGGTATCATCATAGATGTGGTGGGGCCCTACTTCTATGACAAAAAATCATGACAGAAAATGGGCTTTTCATCCTGGGTGGGCCGGAGACACAGCTGCATGACATTCTTTGGGCCGTCCATGACGGAAAAAACCGTGGTAGAAGCAAGGGCGAGGAAAATATCGGGGTGTTCCCGGTTACGGTGGGTGGTCGGGGCCGAGCGATGCTCGTTTCTCTCGTACACGCATGCACGTGGGTGCGAGGCGTTGGGCTCTAACTAAACCCGAGCGAGGCGTTGGGCTCTAACTGAACCCAAGCGATTTTACTGCAGGCTACCCGTTACTGAACCCGAGCGATCGATCGATGGCTGATAACCGAACCCAATCGAGCGATTCCTTCGCTACTGCTGCTAACTGAAGCCGATCGATGCTGCCTCTGGATGAACAGTGAGCGTTGCTGGGGGGTTTGGATGAACAGTTCCCGGTGGGGGTGGATGAACAGGACCCCGTGGTGTTGCCTCTAGATGAACATGACCCCGATCAATCGAGCCAGTTGGGGCTAGATGAACAGGTCCCCATGGAGGGCTGGATGAATAGGACCACCCCATGGAGGGTAGGATGAACAGTAGACAGTGGAGGGCTGGATGAACAGTAGCCCGTGGAGGGGTGGTTGAACATGAGCCCGTGGAGAGGGCTGGTTGAACAGTAGCCGGTGGAGTAGCGCGCAGTGGAGGCTGGATGAACAGGAGCCCGTGGATGAACAGTCGCAGGTGGAGGCTGGAGGAGGTCGATGGTGGATGAACAGTAGCCCGTGGAGGCTAGAGGGGGTCGACGGTGGAGATGAACAGTATCCCGTGGAGTCCTGTTTTGCGGTACGCCACACCCCTCCCGAAGAACAGGACCCCCGTTTCAAAGGGCTCCAACACAAGTCCGTTTCCTTCGTTTTGCAGTATGCTACATCCCTCCCGATCAACATGACCCCCGTTTTCGACCGTAGGAGGTCCGTTTCCTCCGTTTTGCGGTACGCCAGACCCCTCACGATGAACAGGATCCTGTTTCGAACGTGGCCGGTGGAACACAAGGCCGTTTCCTCTGTTCTGCAGTATGCCAGGCCTCGTTTCCATTGGCTGTTCCGTCCAAGCCCTCCGATGAACACGACGACGCATTCCTTTCCGACCCAGCCGGTTGGCTCCCCATGAACACGATGACAACGCAGTTTCTCTGTTCCGACCCGGCCATGTACACGAGCCCTGGCCATACATATGTGCGAGTAGGCGTTCGAGACCCTGCCCGTATGTACATACGTGGGCGTATTTTCTTTCTTGCACACTGGCCGCTGTACGTACGTCTACATGCTACGTGCGTGCCTCTACTACAACACGTGCGCGCCTCTACATCGACCAGTATGTACGTACATGTTCGCGACCAGAATGACATCCCTACATACGCTTCAACTAGGTGGGCCTGACTGTTAGGCACTTCCTTGTGTGCGAAGATGTAGCTGATGGGTCCCAGCAGTCAGGGGGGCAAACCATTTTTTTGCCCGGAAGCACTTCCTTGCGTGCGAAGATGTAGCTGGTGGGTCCCAACAGTTAGGGGAAACATTTGTTTTGTGAAATACGGTGGCCCGTCCGGTGGGTCCCCGCTGTCAGGTGGAAGAATAATTATTTTACGCGTAATAAGGAGGTACTTCCTTGCTGCGGTCATGGACCCAGCTGTCAGCCTCTCCACGTACAGTACTCTTTCGATGGAAGTCGGTCGTTGACCACATTGACCACGCTGCGCCGAGAGCACCAAGGCAGTGGATGATGGCGAGGCCTAGGAAGGGGACGACAAGGAGCCGGGGAAGACACAGCAGCGGATGCCCACGCGGAGAGGAGTACGAGGGTTCAGTGGTTAGGCTGCGGTGTGAGGCTACCGTCGCCGCAGAATAACAGGGGGTGTGGGTGAGTGGAGGGATGGCCTGGCCAGCGGTGGGAGTAGTATGAGAACGATGAGGCCTCCACGGCAGCGCAGCCGGCCACGGGAGGCAGGAGCAGGCGGCACGACCGGCGTTGCTTTGGGCGGCTGGAGCAAGAAGACCAGAGGTTGAAGAAGCACTATGGCCGTTCGATGGACATCGTACAGTCACTACAGCTAGAATTGTTCATATTGACTAAGTTGACAAAGCCCTCCGCCCCGCCAACTTAGTAGGCCCACAAGTCAGCCACCCACTTTGGTGGGTCCCAGCAAGCAGGGGGTATTCATTTTTGTGTGCGTAATAAGGAGGCACTTCCTTGCGTGCGAAGATATAGCTGGTGGGTCTGACCTGTCAGCGGGGGGAACGTTTTTTTCGTGAAATACAGAAGCCCTTCCCACGTACAGTCCACGTACAGTGTGTAATAAGGAGGAACTTTCCTTGCGTGCGACCATGGACCTCATGGGTCCCAGCCATCAGGCTCTCCACGTACAGTCCTGTTCCGATGACTCTCGTATGTTGATCATGCCGCGCCGAGTGCACCGAGGCGATGGACGACGGCAAGGCCCCAGACTGGAACGACCCGGAGATGGGGAAGACGCGGCAGTGGAGTCGCAGACAGAGAGGAGTGGGAAACTTGACTGGTTCGGGTGCGGAGTGGGCCTACACTCGGCAGAGAATAACAGGAGGTGTGGAGTGGAGGGATGACCTGGCCGTTGGCGGGGTAGCGTTTCACTGAGAAGCGCAAAACAACACCGCTGGATGCCGAAGGCTAGAGCAGGTGGTCCCAGCAGCGCTGGGGGAAGAAGATGAGAGATTGAAGAAGAATGCCGGCCGTTGGATGTAAATCCAATGCCTTCTTAGGCTTCGACCTACCGGCCCACATGTCAGCCAATTGATGTCTACTATGCAACCTTCTTCTTGTAAATGTTGTTGGGCCTCCAAGTGCAGAGGTTTGTAGGATAATAGCAAATTTCCCTCAAGTGGATGACCCAAGGTTTATCAATCCATGGGAGGCATAGGATGAAGAAGGTCTCTCTCAAGCAACTCTGCAACCAAATAACAAAGAGTCTCTCGTGTCCCCAACACACCCAATACAATGGCAAATTGTATAGGTGCACTAGTTCGGCGAAGAGATGGTGATACAAGTGCAATATAGTAGATATAGGTTTTTGTAATCTGAAAATATAAAAGCAGCAAGGTAACTAATAATAAAAGTGAGCGTAAACGGTATTGCAATGATAGGAAACAAGACATAGGGTTCATACTTTCACTAGTGCAAGTTCTCTCAACAATAATAACATAATTGGATCATATAACTATCCCTCAACATGCAACAAAGAGTCACTCCAAAGCCACTAATAGCGGAGAACAAACGAAGAGATTATGGTAGGGTACGACACCACCTCAAAGTTATCCTTTCTGTTCTATCTATTCAAGAGTCCGTAGTAAAATAACATGAAGCTATTCTTTCCGTTCAATCTATGATAGAGTTCATACTAGAATAACACCTTAAGACACAAATCAACCAAAACCCTAATGTCACCTAGATACTCCAGTGTAAGCTCAAGTATCCGTGGGCATGATTATATGATATGCACCACACAATCTCAGATTCATCTATTCAACCAACACAAAGTACTTCAAAGAGTGCCCCAAAGTTTCTACCGGAGAGTCAAGACGAAACGTGTGCCAACCCCTATGCATAGGTTCATGGGCAGAACCTGCAAGTTGATCACCAAAGCATACATCAAGTGGATCACGTGATATCCCATTGTCACCATAGATAAGCACGGCAAGACATACATCAAGTGTTCTCAAATCCTTAACGATTCAATCCGATAAGATAACTTCAAAGGGAAAACTCAATTCATCACAAGAGAGTAGAGGGGAAGAAACATCATAAGATCCAACTATAATAGCAAAGCTCCGATACATCAAGATCATGTCATAGAGAGAACACGAGAGAGAGAGAGAGAGAGAGATCAAACACATAGCTATTGGTACATACCCTCAGCCCTGAGGGTGAACTACTCCCTCCTCGTCATGGATAGCACCGGGATGATGAAGATGGCCACCGGTGAGGGATCCCCCCCTCTGGCAGGGTGCCGGAACGGGCTCCCGAGAGGTTTTTGGTGGCTAGAGAGGCTTGCGGCGGCGGAACTCCCGATCTATCTTTGTATTTGATGGTTTTAGGGTATATGCGAATATATAGGCAAAAGAAGTCGGTCAGGGGAGCCACGAGGGGCCCACGAGACAGGGGGCGCGCCTAGGGGGGTGGGCGCGCCCTCCTATCTCCTGGCCTCCTCGAAGCTTCCCTGGCTTGTACTCCAAGTATCCCGGATCATGTTCGTTCCAAAAATCACGCTCCCAAAGGTTTATTCCGTTTGGACTCCGTTTGATATTCCTTTTCTTCGAAACACTGAAATAGGCAATAAAACAACAATATGGGTTGGGCCTCCGGTTAATAGGTTAGTCCCAAAAATGATATAAATGTGTAAAATAAATCCCATAAACATCCAAAAGGGGTAATATAATAGCATGGAACAATAAAAAATTATAGATACGTTGGAGACATATCAAGCATCCCCAAGCTTAATTCCTGCTCGTCCTTGAGTAGGTAAATGATAAAAACAGAATTTTTGATGTGGAATGCTACGTAGCATAATTCTCAATATAATTTTCTTTATTGTGGCATGAATGTTCAAATCCAAATGATTCAAAATAAAAGTTCATATTGACATCAGAAATAGTAATACTTCAAGCATACTAATAAAAGCAATCATGTCTTCTCAAAATAACATGGCTAAAGAAAGTTCATCCCTACAAAATCATATAGTTAGGCTATGCTTCATTTTTGTCACACAAAAATGTTCCCAAATTCTACACCCCCAATGACAAGCCAAGCAATTGTTTCGTACTTAAATAATCTCAAACTTTTTCAACTTTCACGCAATACATGAGCATGAGCCATGGATATAGCACTATGGGTGGAATAGAATATGATGATGGGGATTGTGTGGAGAAGACAAAAAAGAGAAAGTCTCACATTGGCGAGGATAATCAACGGGCTATGGAGATGCCCATCAATTGATGTAAACATGAGGAGTAGAGATTGCCATGCAACGGATGCACTATAGCTATAAACGAATGAAAGCTCAACAAAAGAAAACTAGTGGGTGTGCATCCAACTTGATTGCTCACGAAGACCTCGGGCATTTGAGGAAGCCCATCGTAGGAATATACAAGCCAAGTTCTATAATGAAAAATTCCCAGTAGTATATGAAAGTGACAACATATGAGACTCTCTATATGAAGAACATGGTGCTACTTTGAAGCACAAGTGTGGAAAAAGAGATAGTAACATTGCCCCCTTTTTTTCTTTTTCTTTTCTTTTTCTTCTTTTTTGGGCCTTTTTTTCTTTTGGCCTTTCTTTTTCTTCTTTGGCCTTTTTTGGTCTTTTTCTTTTCTTTTTGGAGAAAATGCTCTAATAATGATGATCATCACACTTTTTTTGATTTACAACACATGAATTACAACTCAAAACTAGAACAATATATGACTCTATATGAATGCCTCCGGCGGTGTACCGGGATGGTGCAATGAATTAAGAGTGACATGTATGAAAAATTATGCATGGTGGCTTAGCCACAAATACGATGTCAACTACATGATCATGCAATGGCAATATTGACAATAGTGATGCGTGTCATGATGATAAACGGAACGGTGGGAAGTTGCATGGCAATATATCTCGGAATGGCTATGGAAATGCCATAATAGGTAGGTATGGTGGCTGTTTTGAGGAAGATATAATGAGGTTTATGTGTTATAGAGCATATCATATCACGGGGTTTGGATGCACCGGCGAAGTTTGCACCAACTCTCAAGGTGAGAAAGGGCAATGCACGGTACCGAAGAGGCTAGCAATGATGGAAAGGTAAAAGTGCGTATAATCCATGGACTCAACATTAGTCAAAAGAACTCATATACTTATTGCAAAAATTTAGAAGTCATCAAAAACCAAGCACTACGCGCATGCTCCTAGAGGGATAGATTGGTAGGAAAAGACCATTGCTCGTCCCCGACCGCCACTGAGAAGGATGCACAATCCAAGGACACTTCATGTTTCAAATTTGTTACACAACTTTAACCATACGTGCATGCTACGGGACTTGCTAACTTCAACACAAGCATTCTTTAAATTCATAATAACCCAACTAGCATGACTTTAATATCACTACCTCCATATATCAAAACAATTATCAAGTATCAAATTGATCATAGCATCCAATTCACTTCCTATGATAGTTTTTATTATACCCAACTTGGATGCCTACCATTCTAGGACCAATTTTATAACCATAGCAAATACCATGCTATTATAAGAGACTCTCAAAATAATATAAGTGAAGCACGAGATACTAGCAATTGCTACAAAATTAAGCCACCGCCGTGCTCTAAAAGATATAAGTGAAGCACTAGAGCAAACGACAAACTACTCCAAAAGATATAAGTGAAGATCATAGAGTATTCTATTAAATTCCAATCAAGTGGGCTTCTCCCGAAAGGTGTGTACATAAAGGATGATTGTGGAAAACTAAAAATTAAATACAAATATCATACAATACGCTCCAAGCAAAACACATATCATGTGGCGAATAAAAATATAGCTCCAAGTAAAGTTACCGATGAACGAAGACGAAAGAGGGGATGCCTTCCGGGGAATCCACAAGATTAGGCTCTTGGTTGTCCTTTCATATTACCTTGGGGTGCCTTGGGAATCCCCAAGCTTTGGCTCTTGCCACTCCTTATGCCATAGTCCATCGAATCTTTACCCAAAACATGAAAACTTCACAACACAAAACTCAACAGAAAACCCGTAAGCTCCGTTAGTATAAGAAAATAAAAAACCACTTAGGTACTGTAATGAAATCATTATAAATTCATATTGGTGTAATATCTACTGTAGTCCAACTTCTCTATGGTTCATACCCTCCGATACTACTCATAGATTCATCAAAATAGGCAAACAACACATAGAAAACAGAATCTGTCAAAAACAGAAGAGTCTGTAGTAATCTGTATCAAACATGTACTTCTGGAACTTCAACAATCCTACCAAATTAGGAAGTCCTAAGAAATTTGTTTACCAATCCATATAAAAAAGAATCAGATCATAATCACGTTTCTGTAAATTAAAAAAACTAATTTACTGGGTGCAAAAGTTTCTGATTTTAAGCAGGATCAACACAACTATCACCGTAAGCTATCCTAAAGGTCTTACTTGGCACTTTATTGAAACAAAAGCTATAAAATATGATTACTACAGTAGTATAATCATGTGGACACACAAAAACAGTATGGGTAAATATTGGGTTGTCTCCCAACAAGCGCTTTTCTTTAATGACTTTCTAGCTAGGCATGATGGTGACAATGATGCTCACATAAAAGATAAGAATTGAAACATAACGAGAGCATCATGAAGCATATGACTAGCACAATTAAGCCTAACCCACTTCCTATGCATAGGGATTTTGTGATCAAACAACTTATGGGAACAATAATCAACTAGCATAGGAAGGTAACACAAGCATAGCTTCAATATTTTAAGCACATAGAGAGGAAACTTGGTACTATTGCAATTCCTACAAGCATATGTTCCTCCCTCATAATAGTTTTCAGTAGCATCATGAATGAATTCAACAATATAACCAGCACCTAAAGCATTCTTTTCATGATATACAAGCATAGAAAATTTACTACTCTCCACATAAGCAAAATTCTTCTCATTCAGAATAGTGGGAGTATCATAAAAGACTTGAATACGTGGGAGTATCATAAAAGACTTGAATACTAAAAATTGTTTCCACATTAAAAGAGTAATGTTCAACAAAAGGGTAATCATAATCATGACAAGTTTTGTAAATATAATCATAACTACTCTTTATAGCATAAGTTTCCTCACAATAGTCATCATAAGTGGCAACTTTGTTCTCATCATAATCGATTGAAACCTCTTCCAAGATAGTGGAATCATCACTAAATAAAGTTGACACTCTTCCAAATCCACTTTCATATTCATCACAATAAGATTCAAAGTCCTCCAAAATAGTGGGATCACTACTTCCTAAAGTTAACACTCTTCCAAACCCACTTTCATCAATATAATCATAATAGGTAAGAGGCATGCTATCATCATAACAACTTTGCATATCAAAACTTGAGAAGCTAAAAATATCATCTTCATTAAACATAGCATCCCCAAGCTTGGGACAAACATTAATTTCAGCAAATATATTCTAAAAAATTTATCCTCATCAAACATAGCTTCCCCAAGCTTGGGCCTTTTCATATCATAAGCATAATCACTCTCATCATTAATAGTATGGATAGCACCAATAGTATAGCAATTATCATAATCACAATAAGTAGTAGGAGCAACATCATTTGGGAGGGATACCTTTTTACCTTTGTTGCTCCTTCTTTTCTTTTTCTTCATCACATTATGTGTGGGTTCAACCTTCTTCTTTGAGCTCCTTATTGATGAGATTGGTTGAATAGAAAGCTCCTCCTCGTTACCTGATTCATCATAAGAAATAATAGGAGGAGATTGGGGAGTCTCTTCCCTTTCATTAGTATTCTCATTATCTTCTATTTGCTTTCTTTTCTTTATGTAATTGGAAATCTAAGGATTTTCAATGCAATTCACCGCACAATACAAATAAATCTTCTCTAGATCAGAATCAAGACATCTATCAAGATTAAATTTTGGAATACCGTCAGTTATACATTTCATTTCTTCATACCCCAAAAGAAGACTAAGCTCTTTATGATACTCAAGGGTAATCAAGTTATCACAATTTTTGGACACGGTTCGATCATGAAACAATTTGCATTGTAGATTTAAATGACCACGTTCATTGCAAAGTTCACAAGCAGCGCGAAAAATATTGAATTTTTCAGCACAAACATTGATAACCCACAAGTGTAGGGGATAATTGTAGCCTCTTTCGATAAGTAAGAGTGTCGAACCCAACGAGGAGCTAAAGGTAGAACAAATATTCTCTCAAGTCCTATCTGCCATTGATACGACTCTACGCACGCTTAGTGTCCGCCTTACCTAGAACAAGTATGAAACTAGAAGTACTTTGTAGGTGTTGTTGGATAGGTTTGCAAGATAATAAAGAGCACGTAAATAAAAAGTAGGGGCTGTTTAGATAAAGAAGCAATAAAGTAAATATAGCGAGTGTGGAAAAGTGGTGGTAGGAGTTGTGAAATTGTCCATAAGCAATTGGCTACGTTACTAGACCAGTAATCACTATTGCAATTCTATTTGAGGGAGAGGCATAAGCTAACTTACTTTCTCTTCTTGGATCATATGCACTTATGATTGGAACTCTAGAAAGCACACGCAACTACTAAAGATCATTAAGGTAAAACCCAACCATAGCATTCAAGCATCAAGTCCCCTTTATCCCATACGCAAACAACCTACTTACTCGGGTTTGTGCTTCTGTCACTCACGCCACCCACCATAAGAAAATCATGAACATATTGCAAACCCTACAGCGGGAATCCCTCACGCTTGCGCGACACGGAGGGCACAATAGGACAACACCAATAATAAAACATGAAACTCAAACCAATCATAGCAATTCATCAATCACCGATAGGACAACGAAAATCTACTCAGACATCATAGGATGGCAACACATCATTGGATAATAATGTGAAGCATAAAGCACCATGTTCAAGTAGAGGGTACAGTGGGTTGCGGGAGAGTGGACCGCTGGATATAGATGGGGGAAGGTGATGGAGATGTTGGTGAATATGGCAGAGGTGTTGGTGTAGATCGCGGTGATAATGATGGCCCCGGCGGCGTTCCGGCGCCATCGGAAGCAAGGGGGAGAGAGCCCCCTTCTTCTTCTTCTTCCTTGACCTTCTCCCTAGATGGGAGAATGGTTTCCCCTCTGGTCCTTGGCTCCCATGGCTTGGGAGCGGCGAGAGCCCCTCCGAGATTGGATCTATCTCTCTGTTTCTGCGTTCTCAGATTCTGCCCTTCACCGTTTCTTTTATATCCGGAGATCCGTAACTCCGATTGGGGTGAATCTTTCGCCCAGATTTTTCTTGTAAAATTAGATTTCTTGCGGCAAAAGAAGAGCATCAACCGCCTTATGGGTGGCCCAGGAGGGTGCCAAGCGCGCCCAGGGGGGAGGGCGCGCCCCCTATCTCCTAGCCACCTCGGGCACCGTTTCACGTTCATTCTTCCTCCGGAAAATCCCAAATATTCCAAAATAATTCTCCGTCCGTTTTTATCCCGTTTGGGTTCCGTTTGATATTGGGTTTCTGCGAAACATAAAACATGCAACAAACAGGAACTAGCACTGGGCACTGGGTCAATATGTTAGTCCCAAAAATAGTATAAAAAGTTGCCAAAAGTATATGAAAGTTGAATAATATTGGCATGGAACAATCAAAAATTATAGATACGACGGAGACGTATCAAACATCAAGACTTTCTTGCAACCCTTTAGTTTCTAAATACTTATGCCTCTTGCAATATCTATTTTTCCTATTTGGTGTGTACTTGCAAACCCAATCTACTACACAAAAATCGACATGCTTATAAGAGATATTTTCATCATAACTAGTGCAATCATCATTAGTACTATGGATATTCAAAGAGTTCATACTAACAACATTGCAATCATGCTCATCATTCAAAGATTTAGTACCAAGCATTTTAATGCATTCTTCTTCTAGCACTTGAGCACAATTTTCCTTTCCATCGTACTCACGGAAGATATTAAAAAGATGAAGCGTATGAGACAAACTTAACTCCATTTTTTGTAGTTTTCTTTTATAAACTAAACTAGTGATAAAACAAGAAACAAAAATATTTGATTGCAAGATCTAAAGATATACCTTCAAGCACTCACCTCCCTGCCAACGGCGCCAGAAAAGAGCTTGATGCCTACTACGCAACCTTCTTCTTGTAGACATTGTTGGGCCTCCAAGTGCAGAGGTTTGTAGGACAGTAGCAAATTTCCCTCAAGTGGATGACCCAAGGTTTATCAATCCGTGGGAGGCGTAGGATGAAGATGGTCTCTCTCAAGCAACCCTGCAACCAAATAACAAAGAGTCTCTTGTGTCCCCAACACACCCAATACAATGGCAAATTGTATAGGTGCACTAGTTCGGCGAAGAGATGGTGATACAAGTGCAATATGGATAGTAGATATAGGTTTTTGTAATCTGAAAATATAAAAACAGCAAGGTAACTAATAATAAAAGTGAGCGTAAACGATATTGCAATGATAGGAAACAAGGCATAGGGTTCATACTTTCACTAGTGCAAGTTCCCTCAACAATAATAACATAATTGGATCATATAACTATCCCTCAACATGCAACAAAGAGTCACTCCAAAGCCACTAATAGTGGAGAACAAACGAAGAGATTATGGTAGGGTATGAGACCACCTCAAAGTTATCCTTTCTGTTCTATCTACTCAAGAGTCCGTAGTAAAATAACATGAAGCTATTCTTTCCGTTCAATCTATCATTGAGTTCATACTAGAATAACACCTTAAGACACAAATCAACCAAAACCCTAATGTCACCTAGATACTCCATTGTCACCTCAAGTATCCATGGGCATGATTACACGATATGCATCACACAATTTTAGATTCATCTATTCAACCAACACAAAGTACTTCAAAGAGTGCCCCAAAGTTTCTACCAGAGAGTGAAGACGAAAACGTGTGCCAACCCCTATGCATAGGTTCATGGGCGGAACCCGCAAGTTGATCACCAAAACATACATCAAGTGGATCACGTGATATCCCATTGTCACCACAGATAAGTACGGCAAGACATACATCAAGTGTTCTCAAATCCTTAAAGACTCAATCCGATAAGATAACTTCAAAGGGAAAACTCAATTCATCACAAGAGACTAGAGGGGGAGAAACATCATAAGATCCAACTATAATAGCAAAGCTCACGATACATCAAGATCGTGCCATAGAGAGAACACGAGAGAGAGAGAGATCAAACACATAGATACTGGTACATACCCTCAGCCCCGAGGGTGAACTACTCCCTCCTCATCATGGATAGCGCCGGGATGATGAAGATGGCCACCGGTGAGGGATCCCCCCCTCTGGCAGGGTGCCGGAACGGGCTCCCGAGAGGTTTTTGGTGGCTACAGAGGCTTGCGGCGGCGGAACTCCCGATCTATCTTCGTATCTGATGGTTTTAGGGTATATGGGAATATATAGGAAAAAGAAGTCGGTCGGGGGAGCCACGAGGGGCCCACGA
>NC_057797.1:410230671-410233936 GCF_018294505.1 Triticum aestivum | reverse complement strand
CTATCTCCTGGCCTCCTCGAAGCTTCCCTGTCTTGTACTCCAGGTCTCCCGGATCATGTTCGTTCCAAAAATCACGCTCCCGAAGGTTTGATTCCGTTTGGACTCCGTTTGATATTCCTTTTCTTCGAAACATTGAAATAGGCAATAAAACAGCAATATGGGCTGGGCCTCCGGTTAATAGGTTAGTCCCAAAAATGATATAAATTTGTAAAGTAAAGCCCATAAACATCCAAAATGGGTAATATAATAGCATGGAACAATAAAAAATTATAGATACGTTGGAGACGTATCACCAGTCCATTTGTTTTTTTAGTCCATTTGGTGGGCTGGGTGAAACAATGATGTAGCATCTATGCAGCCCGTTTATATATACGGTAGAATATAAAGCCCATTTACAATTTTCTCGAAATCCGCAAACTTGTTGGGCTGGGTGAAAATATCATGTTGGGCTAGACGGAGAAATGTTATAAAAATATAAACACATGATTGCACATCTATTACTGCATTGGTCAGTAAAATCTTTGCAAGCTTATGTACGCAATCACTAGGAGTTAACTTGCCAAGTTATATATAAACAACTATTATTATTATTTTTTGTAAGAACTTTCAACTTACGAAATAAAATATCATTTTAATTTGATGAGTTAATAGTACGTGGGGTATTATTATTTTTTAGGCTAGACGTGGGACAGTTGAGTTGGTTCTAGGGAAAAGTACTGGGAGAAAACTCAGTTTACATCGAATTAGAAAGTGGGAGAAAATTTAGATATAGGATTAATGAAAACAAAAAATAAAGGAAGTGGGAAGGTCTATAAAATGGTTGGACGAACGACATGTTTAACAGAAACTTATGTTGTTTCTAATATATATATATATATATATATAATAAGATATAAATATAGGTTCAGTTTTGCATTCTTATAGAAAACAGGTTCAGTTTTGCATTCTTATAGAAAAATATAACTGAGTTGTGCATCATATTGAAAAAACAAACATAACTTGGGTTGCTGATGTTATAGCTAGGTTGGGAGGCCCAGAGGCCGCTTGATACCTGCTGGATCCAAAAAATGTTGAAACATGTCGTGGGCTACCCATGTTAAACAACAAAACCTAGGCCATGGACCTGGTGGGCCCAGGACTGTCAGCCTCTCGGCGAATAGTTGTCTCCCGATTACTCTTGTTTTACTGACCATGTTGAGAATGACAGGCGGCAGCGCCGTGGCTAAAGCACCAAGGTGGAGGACGACGTCGAGACCTCGGACCGAACGAACCGGAGCGGGGGAAGACGCATGCGGATGGGAGTACGAGGGTTGACTTGTTCGGGTGTAGGGTGGGCCGGTGGGTCTGCCGCCACCGGACAATGTGTGGTAGTAGAGGGATGGTCTGGCCAATGCCATAGGCTATGATGGCCAGCCGCTGTATAGGAAGAGGATGAAAGATTGAACAATATAAAGAAATACAAATGGATAGGTGGTTGGTCCCATATGTCTGTGTATGAGGCCTGCTGGGTCGACATGAGGAGGGGAATATGTTGGGAGGAAAGATATTCAAAGCACGGCAGCCGAGTGAACTAGTTTTTTTAACGGACAAGTGAACTAGTTACATACATACACAAATAGCCACTAAAAAAGCAAACAGATTAATGGGTTCTTAAAAGAAAAAGTTCGGACAAAACAGATAATTACGACACATAGGCTAATGCATGAAACAATCAGATGATAAAGGTGCTTATAAACAGATAAAGTACAACATCTAGACCTTCCTGGCACGCTTGATCATGATGCTGTGGCTGTCCGTGTACTCGTCGGTTACGGGAAGCAGACACGCCCTCATGTCCAAGATCTGCCTGTACATGTCGTAGCATGCGTATGCATCCTTCCGTGTAGGTTATGTAGGCTAGATTCAGAGGTACCTCCCACGTGTTTAGGTCCTTGGTATCGTTGTCTTCTTTCATGTTGGTGTATCAAGGGTCGATGATGGTCTCGGCGAGGTCAACCACGGAGTCCTTCTCCTGCCCGTTGCTGATGATCTTGTATTGCTTCTGGATGTTGACAAGCTTGTTGCACCAGATGGCCGAATCGTCACGTTCCTTCTCTCCATCGTAGCAAAGGTGCAGTCGGTGATGCCGATGAAACAAGCGAATGCTCCAGAACCTCTGATGGCCCTACAGAAGTGGTAGATGAGAACCTCGTCCCGCACACATACCTGGGTGATGGTGATCCGCTAGTCCCTGTCAGGAGACGAATGGATGGGCACGAGGTCTAGTCCTACAACCTTGTGCTTTCTCGTCCTGTAGGTACTGCTTGAACACGGCGAGGCAGAGCTTCACCGAGTCCGGATCATTGCTGTACATCACATTCAACTTGGTGCAGCCATAGGACTGAACGGCAAACTCAAAGGGGAACTCCTTGCTGAAGTCCATATCCAGCAGGCTAACCCCTCGGATCGCCATTGGAGTCTCTTCAAGTGAACGAGTGTGTAGGCAGCGGCAGCAGTTTGTTTTTTTAGCTCTTGAGGAACTGGATTCAACAGTAAACTGAGTGTGTACAGGCGGCAACAGTTACTACCCCTCCCTCGTCCACTGCACGCCCGGCAGAAGATGCACCCTCGACGCATTCAAACGCCTCCATTAAGAAACCTACTCCAGCCAGATGTTGGTTCACAAGCGTGTCTGTATTGGTACTGTAATAACATGAGTTAGTGGTCACTTTACTTAAATTTAATTAGCTTTAATAGAAATTTATACTTAAAACAAGCAATGCATTGGCTCGTTCTATCAGTTCCACAGGATCAACATGCACAACAATTAGAATTATTATTCTCAGGACGCACACGATCAGCACATTTGTCGCACTTTCACAAAGATAATACTACCAAGTTTGAATTGTTTGTTATGGTTGTTGTCCTCTGCATCATCATGCCGTGTTTTCCAGCTTGCAAGATTCAGAACCAACAAATAAGATCCAAATAATAAGTACAACAAAGATGCCTACACATCTCATTGATTCCCAGCTTGCAAAATTCAGAACCAACAAATAAGATCCAAATAATAAGTACAACAAAGATGCCTACATATCTCATTGATTCCCAGCTTGCAAGATTCAGAACCAACAAATAAGATCCAAATAATAAGTACAACAAAGATGCCTACACATCTCATTGATTCCCAGCTTGCAAGATTCAGAACCAACCCATTAGAGCCTTTTGATAAAGTGAATATCAGGATTAAATCCATCTTGGCTAGCCATGTCATACAATCGAAGAA
>NC_057797.1:410217112-410230528 GCF_018294505.1 Triticum aestivum | reverse complement strand
AACAAATAAGATCCAAATAATAAGTACAACAAAGATGCCTACATATCTCATTGATTCCCAGCTTGCAAGATTCAGAACCAACAAATAAGATCCAAATAATAAGTACAACAAAGATGCCTACACATCTCATTGATTCCCAGCTTGCAAGATTCAGAACCAACAAATAAGATTCAAATAATAAGTACAACAAAGATGCCTACACATCTCATTGATTCCCAGCTTGCAAGATTCAGAACCAACCCATTAGAGCCTTTTGATAAAGTGAATATCAGGATTAAATCCATCTTGGCTAGCCATGTCATACAATCGAAGAACTTGGCGAATGCTCTTGACCGTCACAACATCTGGAGTTGAGTATTCCTGTTTGCACATCACAAACAAGAAGAGCATGATTTCACTTTAATAGTGGCCTCCTTGAACTCAACCTGCAGCTCCACTCGGATGAGGCCTGGCTGGAGTTCCATGATTCAATTCATGCGCCTTTTTCTGCAGTTCACCTGAAATGAAGCAAAGATTGCATCATTTAGCTAGCAAGAAGTACTTGCTCTCGTGAGCTGGCAGGTTCTTCTTTAGTAGTTGCACTAACATTTAGGAACATTGAGGTTGGCTGTCCGGCTCATGTAAGGTGCAACTATAATTTTCTTATCCTTTTGTGCAGTTCCACTAAAATAAAGAGCCATTGTGGTGACAGTGACGGCTCATCTTGCAAAGGCTAATAAAATGTTGCATGAGATTACTAGCAGAACTTGACGGAGATTTTGGAAACTCCAATCACCATTTTGTGCAGTTCCACTAAAATTGAGAGATGTTGCCCACGTGACATTTTAGTTGAACTGCACAAGACACTCATTCCAAAAAAAGTGTTTTGTGTAGTTCACCAAAAGGTCACAATAGCAACAAGGTGAAATGGATATCCCTGCTGGTCAATAAGAATATATGAAACATATACGAAATGAAAAGAAGCAACTTAATTATGTTCATGGAAATCACGCAAGGACAGTAGAAATTTTAAAACGTCAGCAATGCTTCATGTTAGCAGAAGCATTACGATCAACAATGAGATTCCTCAGATATGGGATTACTTTAATGGTGGCATTGCTTGTTTACCAGATACAGTAAATCAACAATAGCTAAAGAGTTGGTTTAAGGGCATGGGACCGTGGGGACACCAGGACACTCAACAGCGTAAAGGAGCAACTTACTTATCATACCGGGGGAAACAACATGAGTGCCATTTGTAACACAGTTTAATTGCATCTTATCACTGGAGGCATTAGATTAACAATAACACTGGTTAGACATGTTCCTAAGGTAACAGTGTGATCGCTTCATTTTACATGGGCCCTTACATTAACAATAGCAAAAGGTTGGTTAAGGACATGCGACAGTGGACGCATCAGCACAATGTACCTACAAGGAGGCATAAAGTGGTGATGCTGAGTTTGTTCATGCTATGTGAGGGCAGCAAATCTAATCCTGGAGACCTTTTACTATGTGAGGGCAGCAAACCTAATCCTGAAGACCTTGTACTATGTGAGGGTAGCAAATCTAATCCTGGAGACCTTTTACTATGTGAGGGCAGCAAATCTAATCCTGGAGACCTTTTACTATGTGAGGGAAGCAAATCAAATCCTGAGACCTTTTACTATGTGAGGGCAGCAATTCTAATCCTGGAGACCTTTTAATATGTGAGGGCAACAAATCTAATCCTGGACATACTCTGTTGACTTGTCCACCAGCCGCCACTTTCTATCCTTCTTTCAACCAATAATAGATCTATTCCTTATCTAGATTGTACTGCGTTTTCCCATTATTTCCCTTTTCAACCAAGAGACCGGTTGGGTATCCGATCTCTACTACTTTCACCATATTATTTCCTCTTTGAATCAAGTCCTAGATTCATGCTACAACTTTCCCCCCTTTCTTCATTGTTTGAACAAAGCCCTAGATTCGAATGCATGAAGTAGCTTTACCTCTAATAATACTAAAAATTTAGGTGGCTTTGGAAGAGCTGATGGGAGTAGAAAAAGATGCACATGCAGACACGTGGGGAGCTGGGGCAGTAGAGCAAGGCCGCTTTCGAAGAACTTATACCTGAGGGTCGTCGGGATGTCGGCGGCGGTAGGTCGGATCTGCGGACAATACAGCAGGGAGGAACAAGGGTCGGAGGACCTCCCGAGCTGGCGCTGTGTCGGAGAGACGGCACGGGCAGAGGATCGGGCCCCTCCGGCAGCTTTGGGTTTCCACCCTCGCCGGTGATGACCGCGTGAGCGATGCACCTAGTCCTCTACACACACCAGCCGAAGGGATCTGGCTGGACCCGTGACGTGCGGTGAGTAGAGAGAAAATGTCGCTACCGCTGTCTTGTTTATATCTGGAGAGGATGAGAGAATGAAGAGAGCAACCCTAGTAAAGCAAGCGCTCAGGCCCCTGCGTACATATATAGTGGAGTGATTATCTTTTTCTCTCCACAACAAGCGTTTCAATTTGTGTACGTGGCATTAAAGAAAAGAAACTCTCTATTTAAGGTGACTACCTGTAGGACTCCTACTTACTACTACTAGTAGTACAGTAGTGTTGTTCACTTGTGCTCCCCGGCCCTCCATTCATTGAACAACCCCACAGGTGAATAAACATACAGTACTAGTATTTATATAGAACGAACAAGCTCGAACTATTTCACGTAGTTAAAAGTTGAGGGCGGGGCTTTTCCCGGGCAGTACGCGCGACAGTTTTCACGCAGGCGGTTTGACAGAGAGGCGAGGAGGGTGAGGGAGTAGCGGATTCAACTTAGTTACTGTTGGAAAGGTCGGGCCGTGCGATTTGACGGTGTGTTAGTGTTTGGATACATGTGTTAGAGTTAGTTTGGGTTAGTTTGAACTCAACTAACCCAAAAATATCCAAACAGGAGGGTTAGTTTGGGTTACTGTTTGGATCCATGTGTTAGAGTTAGTTTGAACTCAACTAACCCAAAAAAATCTAGCCCACCCAAGAGGTGCTTATTTGGGTTAGTTCTTCTCGGGACACTAAAAAACACATTTTTCTCTCGCTCTCCCTGCAGTAGATCCCTCCCCACCTTCCTCGAAGCTTCTCGTCCCTCCCTCCCTCTCGCACTGCCCATGAAGGCACCTCGCCGTGTCTGCTCTCCATCTAACCCTGTCATCCAAACACCTCTTTTGCTATAGTTACTTCAGGGTTAGTTTAGGATTAGAATCTAAATCTAACCTTTAACTGAGTTAGGCCCTGTTTGGATCCTTATGTTAGAGTTAGTTTTAGTTAGTTAGGGCTCAAATAACCCAAAAGTATCCAAACATGATGGGTTAGTTTGGGTTAGTTGGATCTAACCCACCCCAAAAAACTAGCCCACACTAGAAGAGCTTATTTGGGTTAGTTCTCCTAGGCCCACTAGAAAAATTAGTAAAAAAAAGTTACCCCTCCCATGCAAACAGGGTCCAATGTAGTCAAATGATTGAGAAATATTATTTATTGTCAATCTAACCCTACCATCCAAACAGCTTTTTGGTTAGAGTTAGTTTAGGGTTAGTTTAGAGTTAGAGTCTAACTCTAACCTCTAACTGAGTTAGAGTATCCAAACAGGGCCTTAGAGTATCCAAACATGGCCAGGCGGTACGACCGGGGTGATGCCCCCCTTCCGTTCCGCACTGTAATCTGGTGCATGACATGTATTACGTCAACCCGGATGCTGCTGGCTATCCCATATGTCGGCGAAGTAGTACGTAGTAGTAAGAAGGAGCAAAGAATCATGCGGTATAAGTCTTTCTCGAGATTCCAACAAGTGACTAGACTACACCGCATGCAGTATCTCAAATCTCAAATCTCAAATCTCCCTTCCGGTTTATAGGGCTCAAATCTCAAATCTCATCAACCAAGGCATTTTGCGATTGGAGGAATGTATCTCGTACTTTACAAAACTACCCTAATTAAACTCATGCATTAATTACATACTTCTCTCGTTTCCCTCTCCGCCTTGGTCGCGGTGCACAATATTGAGCACTCCTATATGACTACCACTCTATCTACATGCGGGACATCAAAGCATCCGGGCTCGCATGCCATCCACCAAATCACAGCGAGGTGCTACAGTCGAAACTCACCGGTCACCCCGGTGTGGCCGTCATGACCCGTCATATCACAAAACCCACACCTTTACCAGCTGTGGTAAAGTGGCCTCGAAGTTGGACTAGATGAAGCAACCATCATTTCTCTGGAACGCTCGTTGAAGCCCTTTCTCCCCTTTCTTGAAGAAAACTCACTCCAGGCTACTCACTTCTGCCATTTTTCTTCTGTGCCGACGAAGGAAAGGTGGGCGAATCAGTGATGCTGCTATATTTTCATTCCAAGAATCTTCTTTTTGCAAAGCACCGACCGATTCTCACAGCCTATTCTTTTTCCATTTTCATTGCGATTGTGGTTTCCTTTTGATTGCTTTTTGTTTGTCAGTTCATTGATGGATCCTGGAGCAGTAGGCAAAGAGTTGCTGGCAGACAACCCACTGGAGACAACGATCTCTAGGAAGCGAGCACCGACCAACGAGTTGACCATGTTGGCGGGCCAACCCATGGAGACGAAGAACTCCAAGAAACAAGCACTGGCCAAAGAGTTGACGACGTTGGCGGACGAACTCCTCAAAGAAAGTTGGAAGAATAGCAAGGGCCCCACCGTGCCTACCCCAGAAATTCTGATTGCCACCTATGCGAGGCTCAAGGCCGAGTTTGAGGAGATAGTCGCTATTGAGAAGCAGTATTTCCCTGGCAAGGTGATGGCCCCCATCGAGGACGAGGAGATGGCCCCCAGAGGGATGGGATTCCCTGGTGAGCTACACAAGGGAAAAAATAATGGCTTATTACCGAAAGTTGTGGTTTTTGATTATTTGCAATGTGCTTGCTAATATGTTAGGGTTGTGTAGGTGCCGGTGGACGTCCTTGATGATTCCGATGTCACGGCCCGTCCTATGGACAACGCCCCAAAGATCGTTTTTGATGTCGCGGTCCATCCTGTTGGCATCGCCCGGGAGATCGATTCCGATGCCGCTGTCCATCCTGTGGACATCGCCCTAGAGATCGATTTTGATGTCGCGGTCAGTCCTGTGGACATTGCCCCAGAGATCGATTCCCATGCCACTGTCCGTGCTGTGGTCATTGCCCGAGAGATCGATGACAAGAAATAGTTCATCGCGCTAATCCTTCAGGGTAGTTTGCATTGCCCTGTGTTTAATTACCAGAATGATGCATGTTATCAAACCATCTTAGGGCTAGTGCACTGTCTTGTGTGGGCGGTACTTGCTACTTTTGTTTGATAGTGAATCATGCGAACCCTCTCCGGGTTATGGAAACAGATGTATCCTCACAAGTTTTTGATGTAATATATGGCATGCTTAGATGTAAGTTTGAACTGTTTATCATATCAGTAGGGCTTATTTGATGATTCTTGGTGTTAGTAGGCTAGCTACTGTGCGAGCTATAGTACTTGCAAAACACTCACCGAAGAGAAATGTTGGGGCTGATGAGCTCGTGGTACGCTTATACTGATCCATCGTCGATCGGCCAATAGCCCAAGCTCCTAAAATTGTAGGCTTAGCGATCAATCAGACAATAGTCGACACGGATATATTCATGCCTCATTTGGTTCATAGGGTAGGAAAATCGTAGCAAAAGTACATAGACGTACAACACAAAATCATAGCAGTACAGAGACGTCCCTCCGTTCCAAAATAGATGAGTCAACTTTGTACTACTAACTTTGAAACGGAGGGAGTACAAATCCTAGGCAGGCTAGTTTGGCCTAGTGGGTTTTAGTGATATGACGAGGTACAGTGCCATCCAGTCTTCGCGTGTGGTTGCAGTACTGCGGGTAGAGTAAGTTTTCATGAAGAAGCAGAATTCAACGAAGTCATGATGGTTCCTTCGTCCAACTAACTTTGTGCATGGCAGGTGGACCAGGATAATTTTGTGCATGGCAGGTGGACCTGGATGGTCGACGTCCCACATGTCGGCGAATGAAAGTATTCTTTCCGATATAGTGGACGAGCAACGAGTATTCATTGTTTATTTTCGATGAAACCTATTGTCTCCACTTTTACGACGAAGGAGTGTGAAACACGGCAGCCCGGTGAACTTGGCATGTGCACCACTCCCTCCTTCCTCATGTAATACTACCATAGTGTTGACTATAAGGTTACAAATTTTTCTCACTTTCTCTCTATCTATTTCCTCTCAAATGTTTTTACCTTTCTTTTTTTAGACACAATTGTTTTTTATGCCTCTTTTTTTAGAATTAGTTTTTTATACCTAGGAGCACGTGTAGAGACGGGCTCCTACAGATCCCTCTCCTTGACTTTGTCAATGCCTCTCTCTCCTCCACATAAGAGGGCTTGTCGAGAAGACAAGATGTGATCTCTTAGCACAATATGTTTCACCATGTTTTTAGCATAAGATAAGGCTAAGTGATGATCCATTGTACACATGTTTTTTTGTCATATCTAAATTACATGCAAGGCTTATGATAAGACTATCTTATCAACCATTGTACATGCCCTTTATAGCCCAGAATTTACCAGTGTGAGCTATAGTACTTGCTATGAATGAGGCCAGCTGGCCTCTGAGGGGGGAGCGTGCGCGGGGAGGTGGTGGGGTGGGGGAGGGGTTCTAGTGGGCCAGGGCGGTAAGAAGCGGGCTTGGAAGCGGTGCGGACTCCCGCATGGCCCACCTCACATTATCACCACATATTTCTTGGAGTCCGTGCATGGCGGGTGGGCGATCTCTTCTCCCTCCCCCGTCTCTCTCCTCTAAGCCAACGCCTGCCGAGCGATAAGATTTCGGCTATCAACGGTTTATTCAATTGCAGTCCCACATGTCAGTGAAAATGCAAGACAACCCGTGTCCCCTCTGGTGAGCGGCGTGCGTGCCGGACTGTCGGGTGTGCGACATGAACGCGACGCGTACGAGTTGTCAGTGTGCCGCATTTTCATTTTGAACTTGCAAAGCGTAACATTTTTGTGCGATCGATTGATAGAAATCCAGAACAAAAAGACGAGGGCGGTGCTTTCCCGCGCGTTAGGCGGGCTAGTTTGAGTGATATGACGTGTTACAGTGCCGTCCACTTGCTCCATTTTTTATGTAAACAAGAGTCTACACTCTTACGTGGGAGGAGTGGAAACACGACAGATCTGATTTTGATCGAGGGATAACTGTTCCCTACAAAATAATGGAGCACTGTTAGCGACTATAGCATGATAGTTAGGGCATCTCCAGCGCTGGCCCTCAAATTTACACCGGCATCTGTCCGAGGACATTGATGGATGCCATCCAATGCTGCTCGCATACCTTTTGACAACTATATGAACTAACCGGCCGAAATTCGTCCAAACAAAGCAAATTTCAAATTGACCGGATGAAATTCATTACATTTCAAGAACTTTTCATATAAACTGGACGAAATACATTACATATTTCGCACAAACCGTACTAAAACCTACTATAAACCTAATCTAAACGATAGTCGGGCCCCGAATACCATGTCCGGCCATCAACCCGAGAAAGCCGGCCATTGCCTTTGCCTCCTCCTTATCCGCCTCGATAACCTCCTCCTCCGGAGCACAAGGTTATGAATATTTCCGCCTCCACGTCACCGTCAAGCGGCTAATCGGCCGCCGATTTTTATCCCACCAAGCTTGGCGTCGACTGAGTGGAGGATCGATGGCCTTCCTGGGACCAGAGCGGTGGTGACCTACCGTGTACTACTCTTCCTCGCTGCCGGCTGCGCCCGCGCATGCACGCAGGCTTTGTGGTCGTGGCGGCCGAGGGCGGCCGGGGGGGAGCCGGTGATCTCCTTCATTTGCTCCTATGAGAGTACGTCCAAGAGAGCTTTGGAGCATGCCCGGAGCAGAGCCACCGATGTCCTTCGTCTGCTCCTGTGATAGTATGTCCAAGAGAGCTTTGGAGTGCCCAGAGGCCATGGTTGTAGTGGTGCCAACAGAAGGAAGGGACCGGAGGAGAATGAGTGTGGGTCTTTGGCTATGGCTGGGAGCTGGGGCTCAAGTTAATATAGCGGGTGAATGGCAATGAGCCGTGGCAGACATATGGATGGCTGGCACCGGAGTAGGTTCGTTGGCAGCCGTGGTGTCATTAACGCGGAGCAGTCGCTTGCACCGGGATGCCACGTAGGTGGTGCTCTCTCGGCTGTCGCGCTGCTGCAATGCCGGCGCTAGTGAGAGGTCGTGTCGAGCGTGAATGCGGACACTGCTTCATTGACTTAACCACAGGTGCGTTATCTAACTAACATGTGGGCCCAAAGGGCATCAGGCCGCATGTCAGTGACACACCAACTACACCTGCAGTTAAGGCCGGTGAATGCGGCATTGACGTTCTGGAGAGACGGTGATTGTTTTAGGCCGGAAGCGCATGCTAGCGATTGAAGCGGTTCTGGTAGGCCAGGGTGGTCAGACGTTGGCGTGGTGGTAAAATGTGAACTCATGGATGACGAGCCTTTGAAGCATATGTGACACGTATTGACAACCAGGCGTCCATGCAACCGCTCTTGTCGCCAGCTAGCATTCGACGACCACCATTAGACACCACACAACCATACATAACTTACGAATAATGGATGAATCGATCAGACACACACTCGTGTGCAGTGGCACTATGATCGGTTGCTCACGGTAGTACATACTCCGCACCATAGTACCCTCTCTAGCTAGGCTGTTTTATAGATTGTCGTTGTGATGGACGATATACATGAGCAAGGCGCCGAGTCACGAGTATGACCGTTGGTGTTGAGCCAGGTGAATACATGCTTGGTGTTCGCGGAGGCCTCCAATAAATGTCTAAACAGTAATGTCACATACGCATAATTTTGGTTTTTATTTCTTTCTCCACTGACAGGTAGGCCCGCATAGATAGATAGATAAAGAACACGAGCGGATGAGGCGCATGCGGACTGTTTCACTGGTCAACCAGACAAATACGGAGCTATATGCTGAGATAGTGGCCGTATAATCACCATATCTTGTATACAATGATCAAAGTGAACTATCAAGACAAGTTCAATGACCGCCAATGCATTTTACTCGGTAATAAATGACCAGGATTGAAGGGGAATCCAAATTTCCTTCGTCTTCTGTCCTTGAGCTCTTGACAAACCAATGCACTTTACGATTGTCTAGCCACTCGAACCCAGAGCTGTCACCAACCATCGTTCATGCCACCATGCCGCACACTAACCGGCAAGGAAGCGATGGCATCCCACCGCGCCGAGTTCCTCGCCACCCATGACCACACTTAGAATGGTAGGCAAGCGGTGGCATCCCGCCGTGCCGATTTCATTGCCGCTCACGACCTTACACCTATGTGGGCGGAATTTGAAGCTGCCAATTCCGAATGGGCGGTAGAGCAAGAGGCTGCCAAAGCTGCACAGAGGGAGCGAAAAAGTCAGAAAGCACTCAAGAAAAGAGAGGCCCACCGCCGCAAGAAATAAGAGGACGCACGCGCTGCTGCAGAGAGGTCGGCGGAGATCCAAGCACGGTGGGGTGTTGCCGACAAAGCCGGGAAGGAGAACGACGGTGTCTGGCCAGCATGTGAGAAGTAGTAGTACTAGTAGTTAGTGTGTGTGTCTGTGTCGCCCGTACGTTTGTTTAATTAATTACGAGCATGTAACAGTACTACTAGTTACTATAGTAGTTTTTAGAGCAAATTACCTGTACATTAGCCTAGACTCGATGGAAAAATTCCTATCCTATGCATTAAATGGCATCTCTTTCTCTATAGGAATTGAGATGCATGTCATCTCACTTCCTATGATTTTCATATTCCTATAAAGTTCCTATCCAATGAACCAAAGGAGGCCTCTGCTGGAGTAACTACTGTAGCTAGCAGTAATGCTGGTACAGTAGTTTTCTTCAAGAAGTGGAATTCAACAAAGTCATGATGGTTCCTTCGTCCGAACAACTTCATAGTGGGTAAAAGGTTGGGCCTGTGATTTGACGGCTCATTAGTAATTACTGTGGCGCGGCGACTGGGGTGACTCTCCCTCGGAGTTCTGTGGGCATGGCAAGTGGACCAGGATGGTCGATGTCCCACATGTCGGCGAGCGGAAGTATTCGTTCCGATATCGAGGAGCAAGGAAACCGCGTGGTATAGTATCACTGGTGATTTATATTTATTTTTTATTTCTAATGAATGCTAGTGTTTCAACTCTTACGACGAAGGAGTGCCAAACACACGACACGTGCTGGATGTCGCACACGTCAGCGAAAGGACTGGGACATGAACAGCGTGGTAGAGTGTCTCCACTTCTGGGTTGGAGTCCACACGTAGTAGTACTACTGTACTAGTGGTATGAATGATACAAAGTGCGACCCGGAGAGAAAGACATGTCTAGTTGGAAGGTCTCGGGGCATACACGTAAACAGATATAAAACCTAATATGTGCCTCCAATTAATATAGTAGTAGTAGAGTACTTAGTAACGTACTCCATAACATCATCGGGCATTGCACGTACAACATTTAGTGGTAGTAAGAGACAAATGCCTATATGCCATGCATGTTCATACTATTTGTGCCTTTCTACTTCACTTACCGCGCTACATTACACAGGTTCGCACGTCCACTCCTGGGTACATGTCCGTCTCGTAGTTCCAGTCCCACGTGTTCTTCATATAGATGGAACGATCCTTGCATGACACGTGCTCCTTGATGCTAGATGTGTTGCGTGTTGGCAAAAGGATGAACAAAGATCACGTAAAAAATAGAGTGGAAGAACATAGATTCCCAACGACCGAGAAGGAGCGAGGAACCTCGGGGTGGAGCGTTTGCACTCATAATATTTTATATTATTCAGCGATATAAAATCAAACAATCATCTCCACAGTGGACTGGAAGAGTAGAAGCACGGCAGCCCAGTGTAGTTACATCATACTACCTCCATCCTAGTTTATAGGTCCCCTTTGTAGTTTGTGCCAAATTTTGACCAAAGATTTAACTAACAAAATGTTAATGCATTTCAACAAAAAATATATCGTTGGATTCATATTTGAACATAGTTTTCAATGATGTAATTTTTTGTGACATGCATAAATGTTAGTTCAATCTATGGTCAAAATTTGACACGAAATACATTGGGACCAATAAACCAGGACGGAGGTAGTTAGTACATGGCTAACCCACGCTATCACCATATTTCTTGGCTTCCGTGCGACACCTATCTCTAGTAATCCAGCATCCCGTATCGCTTCTCCCTCCTCGTGTCTCTCAAAGTGCGGTGGGCTCATGTTTTTGCCCTCTATTGAGGTCGGGTACCTCATCACATGTTAGCGACATGCCAAGAGCATTCTAAAAAATTCCTTTCACGTTCTTTTTTCAAAAAGAAAAAAATCCTTTCACGTACGAATTTGACTGTATGCTTTCAGCAACTTGCATGTCCTATACTGCTCTTGTTTGGATACTCTAACTTAGCTAGAGGTTAGACTAACTCATGACTAACCCTGAACTAACTGTAGCCAAAGAGGTGTTTGGGTGAAAGGGTTAGATTGACAATAAATGCACTTGATGGAGAGAGAGAAGTGATTTTTCAGTGGTCCTAATGAGAATTATCTCCAGTTAGCACCTCTTGGGTGGGATAGTTTTTTTGGTGGGTTCGGTGCAACTTGCTCCAATTTAAACCCTCATGCTTGGATACTTTAGGGCTATTTGAGCCCCAACTAGCTCAAAATAACTCTAACCCATGGATCCAAACAGGGCCTATGGCCAGTCTCGACGTGGAGCAGTCGGTGCACCAGAAAGCGGCGCTCTCTCGGCCGTCATGCCGCTTCAAAGCCGGCGCCCGTGAGAGGTCGCCTCCGCTCTGGTCGGGCATTAATGAGGCACTGATGCTCCAGGGCGACGCTGACTGTTTCACGCGGGAAGCGCGCGCTGGCAAGGGAGTATAGGTTTTGAACCGTTTCAGGTGTAGTGCTGGTAGTTTGCAAAACTACTCAATTATTGCACTCAGTTTCCTAAGAAATTGTGGTAAAGAACATTACTCCACAGCCCGCTTCCCTTCTCCTTCCTCTTCCACCGCCCGCGCACGTCCGCGGGAAGCGACCGGTCAACCCTTATATAGGAGTGCTAGCACAAAAAGATGCATGCATGACCACTAAAATTTCCAGATTAAAGAGCCGCTCCGGCGGGAGTATGGCGTATGTTGTTACCTTTGGCCGGGCCATGGCTACCGGGCAGGACATGGATCCTCTTACATGGCTATCATTGCCTTACCCTGCCTTTCCTTCGCTGACTGGTGGGACCCACGCTTGGGGGTCCCACATGTCAGTGATAGAATGGTAGGATTGTTCACGTCAGGGGATCCTCATCCTACTGGGCGATGGCGACCAGAGAAGAGGCGGCGGGAGTGGAATGAATGCAGCTACTGTTTGAGTTTGCCATCCGGCTTAAATAAATGCGCAGAATCACATGTACCCGCGGGTGCACAAATTGTAACATACGTGTCTGCTTAAGTGGGCATCACGTAACTGGTGTGTGTGTGTGTGTGAGATTATGAGAGAAAGAGTGCGTGTGTGCAACTCTACTCTTCGGACATGTACTCAACCTTTTGCATTGGGATATAAGTATAATGGCATTTACTTTAGCTAGTGATTTACGTGGCCATGTTAACGTGGTTGTGTAAAAAAATGTCACTTCCCGCTCGTGATTTGCGTTATATAATTACAAGCAAGATGCTCGTGCATTGCACGAAACATCAATATGCATTTTTTTACAAAACACCTATTGCGATTTACCCATGCAAGAGTAATCCCATGTGTAAAAACTAATGATATTTTGAGAATTTTATCGGAAAACTGGTATCTCGAGAATGTCATCAAAAAAATGAAAGATGAGAGATAAGGTGAGGAGGAGTGGAGTGTGGTGGTGACTGGTGGTTGGAATGGGCGGAGGCATGGGGATGGACGGCGCCGGTATGAGGCAGCGGCCACCATGCTAGATTGTTCCAGAGACTTTCTTTTTTAATTGCTCAACAATGAGGTTGTGGGAGATAAGGATGTGGAGAGAGGTGCGGCTATCTTTTGTAAAATTATCATAGTTTACTTTCTATCCGTCAGATATAGATCAGACGATCTATATTACAAGATGGCAGGCACACCATCATCGCCAACTCGGTTTTTTATAAGTGTACATATGATAAGTTTGGTAACTACTAAAGTAAATTGGAATTTGTCCATGTTATACAAGTAAATTAAGGTGATTGTTTATCATACAGGTAAGGGTGGATGAAGGGTGGTAGGAACAAATGCTCCGCCTAGAGCATGTGTGTGTGAGATGGAGTCTCAATGTGTGTGTGTGTGTGTGTGGGTGTGGGTGTGTCTGTGTGTGTGTGTGTGTGTGAGAGAGAGAGAGATGGAGTCT